>NC_071388.1:54509268-54741768 GCF_022682495.2 Desmodus rotundus | reverse complement strand
CGATGTCATGCTGGATTCTTCCTTCACCTTCCCTAGTGCTTACCTCCAAATTCAGAATATGCTTCTCTGACATTTTACCCAGGTCCTCCATTCAGATGTGATCCAGGCCCTGCCACTCACAGCTGGGGCCCTACAGCAGCTCCTTATGTCCTGAACAATCCACCCTTCTTGTGTTTAATGTTACAGAGAAAGGGAAATTGCTAGTGGACTCCTACACAGTTGTATGGAGTATTCACAAAGCAAACACATGTAGATGAACTAAAATACCCATATTTTGATTTAAATCCAACATTTATCGAATGCATACTATAGTACCAAACATTATATTATGTACTGGGGATGAAGCAAGAAAGACTATAAACCTGTCCTCAGAAAGCCCACAGTTTAGATATTAGCTGTTAAATATGTATAATGGGAGTGGGGTATGTTTCTTTTATAAAATGTTAGTTTTATTGAAATATAGCTTTTTAAAAGGCAAAACCATGAATCTCACAAAAGATAAAATGAGCACATTTATAGGTTTTCCCTAACTCATTAATTAATGTTTTGTACTTTCCAAAAAAGCATGTTTTGTACTCTCCCAAAAAGTATACTGAAGTCCTAACCCTCTGAATCTGTCAGTGTTAACTGATTTGGAAACAGGGTGTTGGCAGATATAATCAAGTTAAGATGAGGTCATATTGGATTAGGCCTGGCACTCAATCAAATGACTGGTCTCCTTATAAGAAGGGCTTGTGAAGACAGAGGGACCCAGAGCCACAGCGGAGAAGGCCGTGTGACTGCATAGGTCAAGGCTGGAGTGGTGCAGATGCTAACTAAGGCCATGTATCGTCAGCAACCACTAGAAGCCAGATAATTTATGGCAGGATCTTCCCCTAGAGACTCAGAGAGAGCTCAGCCCCACTGGTAATCTTGACTTCAAACTTCTTGACTTCATTTACAGTCAGAGAATAAATTTGTGTTGTTTTAAGCCACCAAACTTCTGGTACTTTGTTATAGAAGCACTAGGAAGTTGATACATGAGGGAATTAGTAAAGTATTAAAAACTTTTCTAATTCAAAGGAGAATGCAAAGAGCAAATACATTTACTTAGGTGATCAGAAATGCTGAAATTTACCTTTAAAATAGATTAAAAAGTGACATCTTAGAAGGAGAATCAACTTATCGCCTCTAGACAAAATTCATTTGCATTTCTATGATCAAGAAGTATATATATTATTGCCAGTTTTCTGCAAAGATGAAAAGGTGCAGATCATTGTAAACTGTGTCAACCTCAAGGGTGTGGGAGACACCACAAGATGCTCAGTAACCCCCCTTCATTCTTTTGTCAATGTATTTCACAGTTCAATCACAATCAGAAATTGATCAATGACAAATTACTCTTAAGTTTCTCATTTGAAATAAATTCCATTGTTGAAGTATTTGTGCAGTTTTTTGGTTTTCAGTTCTCATAGTTCTCAATTGATTATATTTTTATTGTAACAATTTCTTACTAAAATGTATGTATCTCTTTCCCTAGTTGCAGTGGTACCCCACACCCTAGCACATGTTGTTTGTGTTCCCTTTCAATCACTGTTATGTTTGTATTCTGTCTTCCAACCTTACCTCTTCCTTCTCAACAATCTTTCAGTCTCATAGGGAATGATGGTCCTTGTGCTCTGTGTAGGAGTTCTCAGAAGTTGCTCCCGTGCAGCTCTCTGGATATCACTTAACCTTCAGGGTAACTGACTAGTGATGTGTACATGGTGGGGTTGGAAGGGAGTCCTCTATTATGAGCTCCTTCTGGATACACAAATGATTGATTCCAACAAGTACTGCTCCCAGTTAGACCAACTGAAAGCAGCACTCTATGAAAAGCATCTGGAATTAGTCAACAGAAAATGCATAATCTTCCATCAAGATAATGCAAGACTGCATGTTTGTTTGATGACCAGGCAAAAACTGTTTCAGCTTGGCTGGGAAGTTCTGATTCACCTTCCATATTCACCAGACTTTGCACCTTCAGATTTCCATTTATTTTGGTCATTATAAAATTCTCTTAATGGAAAAAAAAAATCAACTCCCTGGAAGACTGTAAAAGACACCTGGAACAGTTCTTTGCTCAAAAAGATAAAAAGTTTTGGGAAGATGGAATTATAAAGTTGCCTGAAAGATGGCAGAAGGTAGTGGAACAAAATGGTGAATATGTTGTTCAATAAAGTTACTGGTGAAAATAAAAATGGGTCTTTTATTTTTACCTAAACAGAGAATGAACTTTTTGAACAGCCCAATTCTTTCTAGCAGGAGCCTTGTTTTATACTATAGTATATCCTTTTTATAGCCCTTGGCTCAGCTATGTAAAAAGCCATGGATAATAGCATGAATTCACATTTGTGTATTCCACAGCTTGCAAGTATTTGTATATACACTTTTTCAATAAATTCTCATATTATTATCTATTGTATCTATTTTAAAAATGGAGTAAATGAGTCCAAGATAAATTAAATGCCTTGTTAAAGCTCACACAGCTAATAAACAAAAGGTCTACTTTTTTTTTAACATCATGTGAAGAAATTCAAGTAGATGAAAATTCGTGCACATGCTTTTGTTTCTAACAGAAAGTAAAATTCTATGTGAACGTTAATAACTGTGAGTTTGCTGTCATTTTTACTGTTCCTATTTTTGATCTTTTTTTTCTTAGGATGGAGTGGAGTGGGGGGGGAAATGGGACAACTGTAATAGCATAATCAATAAATATATTTAAAAAAAAGAAAGAAAAAAGAAAACTAAGAAAAAAAAATTACATGTGAAAAGGCTACAGGCATTTTAACAGGCATTTTACTGCAGAGCACTGAGAAAATGAAAGTAGGGAAATCTTTAGTTAGCTTTGCAAATGATCTGAGAGCATTCTATCTGTAAACACATTATTTGGGCTGTGAAATTAGCATCACCTCCACCCACATTCATCAATTCTCCTATCTTTGATTACTTTTACCCATCTTCTCTTATCGTTCTTTGCTCGCAAGGTTAAAAAGAACACATGCACCTGTCTAAAGAGAGCAGCCTCACTCAAAATCATAAGTTTCATTTTAAAAAGTTGAACAAATGATAACTAAGAGGACCAGGAAAATATATTACATTTCCATTACTTACACTACCAGAATTCATTAGATCCACTGCAAAATTACTTTTAAGACTGTCCTTGTATCTGAAAGATACCAAATTAGACATCGAATATTTAGTTTTCATAACTGATTTAATGTGCATTTGGACCAATTCATAATATTGAAATAGATTACATTACAATTTGTCATACCCTTTCAGAAGATTAGATACAAATAGATAAGTTAGTGGTTGAATTTATTAGAAATGTAAACAAATTAAGGAAGTGTGGATTCTGAAAAACAAGAAAATAAACTGAGCTTTCTATGTGTATGATTTGATTAATATCCAAACATTTTCTTATTTGGAAATAAATGTCATCTAGTCACTATTACAGGGAAGGGACTGTTTCACCAAAACAGAATTTTTGTAATAATTGAAATTTACTATTTGGGAGCCACTACGTTAATGTTATTATGGAGGACAGTGTCTCCTAAACATATCAATAAAATTGATGAGTGTACTCTGTTATAAACCAACTCCAGTAACTGGTAAAATATGAAGAGCTATTTACTCCTAAACTAAATAACCCCAAACTGCTAATGTGTTTGAATGGCTCCATTTGCGTTTTTTTTTTTAATTGTTATTCAATTACAGTTGTGTGTCTTTTCTCCCCATCCCTCCACCCCACCCCATCCACACCCCCCTCCCTCCCCCACCTCCACCATCCCCCTTCATTTTGTCCATGTGTCCTTTATAGTAGTTCCTGTAATCCCCTCTCCTCACTGTCCCCTCCCCACTCCCCCCTATCCATTGTTAGATTGTTCTTAACTTCAATGTCTCTGGTTATATTTTGTTTCCTTTTTTTTTTTCCTATTTATTATGTTCCAGTTAAAGGTGAGATCATATGGTATTTGTCCCTCACCGCCTGGCTTATTTCACTTAACATAATGCTCTCCAGTTCCATCCATGCTGTTGCAAAGGGTATAAGCTCCTTCTTTCTCTCTGCTGTGTAGAATTCCATTGTGTAAATATACCATAGTTTTTGGATCCACTCATTTGCTGATGGGCACTTAGGTTGCTTCCAGTACTTGGCTATTGTAAATTGTGCTGCTATGAACATTGGGGTGCACAGGTTCTTTTGGATTGGTGTTTCAGGGTTCTTCCATTTGCTTTTTAATAAATGCATTTTTCCTAAAATTTTAATAAAAATTTTAAACATACAGCAAAGTTGAGAGAATTTATACTAAGCACTCACACACTCAAAGCCTAGATTCCAATTTTCACGTAGTGCTGGACAATGCACTCTACCACACATGCATGTATCTAGCATCCCTCTATCCACCCTCCTATCTGCATTATTTTTCTTATATATTTCAAAGTAATTGCAGATACTAGTATGTTTCTATCTAATTCAGCACACACATCTTTAACCAGAGTTCAGTATTTAATACAGTTTCTTCTTTTGGGGTAAAATTTATGTAACAATGACATACAAATATTAGACATACAATTGCTGAGTTTTGACAAATACATACACTAGTACAACCCAAACCCTATTAAAATTTCATTTTGTACTTTTCTTTTTCTTTCAATTTAAACAAAAATTGTAGTGAAGAACACATAACAAAAAATTTACCATATTAATCATTTTAAGTGGTATTAAATATATTCATAATATTGTACAACCATTAGTACCATCCATCTCCAGAAATTTTACATTTTGTAAAACTGAAACTCTACACACATTAAACAATAACCCACTATTAGCCCTTCCTCTCAGTCTCTGGCAACCACCTCTCTACTTTCTGTCTATGATTTTGACTATTTTAACTAACTCATAAGTGGAATCATAGAGTATTTGTCTTTCTGTGATTGATTTATTTCAGTTAGCATACTTTCATAAAGGTTGATTCATGTTGTAGCATGTCAACATGTCCTTGCTTTTTAAATCTGAACAGTATTCCATTGTATGTGTATACCACATTTTACTTACCCATTCATCTGTCAGTGGACATTTGGGTTACTTCCACATTTTAGTTATTATGAATAATGTTGCTATGAGCACAGGTGTACAAATATCTCTTTAAGACACTGCTTTACATTCTTTTGGGTGTATGTACATATGTGGAATTGCTAAATCATGGTAATTCTATTTTTAATTTTTTTGAGGAATTGCCATTGTTTTCCACATCATCCCCATCAACAGTGCATAAGAATTTTAATCACTCCACATCCTCACCAATACTTCTGAGTTTTTGATAGTGACTGTCCTAATGGGTATGAGATGATATCTCATTGTAGTTTGGATTTGCATTTCCCTTGTGGTTAATGATCTTCAGCATCTTTTTATGTGCTTATTGTATATCTTATTTGTATATCTTCTTTGGAGGAACAACTTCAAATCTTTTGCTCATTTTTGAATTGAATTTGAATCAAGTCATTTATGGTTTTATTTATTTTTATTTTTATTTTTTATTTTGAGTTTTAGGAGTGCTATGTATAGTCTGGATATTTACCTTTATCAGATAAATGATTTGAAAATATTTTATTCCATTCTATAGATTGCCTTTGTAATCTGTTGATAACAGTTTTTTGATGCACAAAATGTTTAAATTTTTATGAAATCTAATTTGTCTATTTTTGGTTTGGTTGCCTTTGTCTTTAGTGTCATATCTGAGAAATCACTGCCAAATCCAGTTTCATAAGACTTTTGGCATATATTTTCTTGTCAGAATTTCAGGGTTCTAGGTCTTAAATTTATGTCTTTGACACATTTTGAGTTAATTTTTGTATGTAGTATTAGGTAAGTGTCCAACTTAATTCTTTAGCATATGGATGTCCAGTTTCCCCACCATCATTTGTTAAAAAGTCCATCTTTTCCATATTGAATGGTCCAACATATTCATCAAAATCATCTGACCGTACATGTGAAGGTTTTTTTTTTTTTGGTATTTATTCTGTTCTAGTTCTGTGCTGTCCTGATTAATATAGTTTTGTAGTAAGTGAATTTTACTCTACTTTAAAATCAGAAAGTGTGAGTCCTCTAGGTTGTTCTTATATTTAAAGACTGTTTGGGTTATTTGGGGTTGCTTGAGATTCCATATGTCTTCCAGGATGGGTTCATATTTCTATAAAAATTATCATTGGGATTTTGATAGTGATTGCACTGAATCTGTACATTGCTCTGTGTAGTACTGACATCTTAATTTTAAGTCTTCTAATCCATGAACATGGGGTATGTTTCCATTGACTTGTTTTCTTTCAGCTATATTTTATAGTTTACTTTTTCTATAATAATTGCCAGTTTTATTCCTCTGGCTAAGAGATCCAGAGGTGATTGGAGGTTTACATTTGAGGTTAATAGTTATCCTATCATCAAGAGTTTAGGTGCTCCCATTGCCTTATAAGTTTGTTGCAAATTCCTTGGTTCTCTTGCTTAAAATTTTTAAATTCTTTCTGTGACATGTGTTCATTAAAAATTACATATAAGAAGAAAGAAAACTGGCACCACACAGACATAAGCACAGTTAAGTTTTTGATGTATGCACATAAATATGTACACACACACAATTTGGGATTTTTATCCTACATAATGTGAGCGGATACTAAATATGCTGCTTTGTAACTTGTTATGTTTTACTTTACAATATGGGATGAACATATTTTCATGCATTTGTTTGAAACTTCCCAACTGAAAAACAGACCTGGAGAATGGGTCAAGATATAAAATTCAGTAAGATGATGGTAACAAGGAATCTACCTAAAACAAAATTCCACCAGATGATTAAAAGTAAAACAAAGGTAAAAGATACATCAGGAAATGCTAACAGAAAGAAAGCAGGGGCCAGATTTTACTATCAGATTAAAAAAATAAAAAGAATTCAAAGCCTAAAGCACGCAGGAAAAGGACGTCTGCGTGAATGTCTTTGCTTCCAATGCATCATCACAAACTTGTTTCTTACTCTTCTTATTTCTTCCCTAAGCCTTTCCAACTTATCTACTCCTCTTAGCATTCTTCATGGTCCAAATGCCTAACGGGACTGTCCTCTTTAAATCCCTGGACAAGGTTGAGTCAGCCTGTTTCAAAGGTTTCCTTCTGCTTCCTGACTTACACCTTCTTCAGAAGATTGAGGATTCCTTCTGTCTCCTGAGGTACATCTTATGAAAGTTGGTCTTTCTTGGCCTTTGGCATGTTTTGTGGTTTACCTTCATTTCCTTCAGAAGAATTGTGAATGTTGAGTATTTTTTTTATTATTATTTCCTTTTCAAATAACTTAATCCTTCAGGAATCCAGGGAATTTTTCTCATTCTTCCCTTACTCGATTTGTGTCACTCCTCAAAAACCAAGAGTCCTGAAAGGACCCAGGGCACTTTATTCCTCTGGCAATAGGGAGCAATATTTTGTAGTTTTTATTGTGCAAGTCTTTCATCTCTGTAGTTAATTCCTAAATATTTTACTTGTTATTTGTGTGTTCATATTTTTTTACTTATTCAAAATTTAGTCTTGCTAGGTTTTGTGTTTCTTGAAATTTGCTCATTTCATCTAGGTTATCCAATTTTTTGACATATAATTCTTCATCGTACTCTCTTATAATCCTTTTTACTTCTGTGGAATCAGTGGTAATGTCCCCATTTTCATTTTTGTTTCAGTAAAACTTTGAGTCTTTACTTTTCTTAGTTAATCCACCTAGTTTTACCAGTTTTGCTGATCTGTCTAAACCCAAACTTTTCATTTTATTGATTTTTCTATATTACTCTTCTATTTTCTATTTCAGTTACCTGTGCTCTAAATTGTTCTCTTCCTTCTGCTAGTTTTGGGTTTAGTTTTTTCTTTTTCTAGTTCCTTAAGTTGTAATGTTAGGCTATTGATTTGAAATCTCTCTTGTTTTGAAAAGTAAACAATAAATAAAGAGCTATAAATCCTCCCTCAGCATTTCTTTCACTGTATTCCATAAGAATAGGTATGCTGCGTTTTTGTTTTCTGATTTTCCTTGCATTTTTTCCTTTGATTCATTGGTTGCTGAAGAGTATGTCGATTAGCACTGGCCAGGTAGCTCAGTTGGTTGGAGCATTGTCCCATACACCAAAAGGTTGCAGGTTTGATCCCTGGTCAGGGCACATACCTAAATTGTGGCTTTGATCCTCAGTTGGGGTGCAACTGATCGATGTTTCTCTCTCACATCAATGTTTCTCCCCCTCTGGCTCTCCCCCACCTTCTTCTCTCTCCAAATCAATGAACATATCCTTGGGTGAGGATTTAAATAAAAGAAACGTGTGTTGCTTAATTTCTGCAGATTTGTGAATTTTCCAGTTTTCTTGGAAAATGCATTGTGAGAGAACACATTTGTGACGTGTATATTTTTAAATCTAATGAGACATAATTTGTGGCCTAACATATTATCTATTCTTATCTAATGTCCTATATGTGTTTGAGAAGAATGTGTATGCTTTAATTGGGTAGAGCGTTCATTGGTTCATTGGATGTCTGTTGGATGTAGTTGCATTATTGTGCTTCTTTTTAACTCCTTTATTTCCTTATTTATCTTCTGTTCATCTGCTCTATCCATTACTGAGAATGGGGTATTGAAATTTCTAACTATTACTATAGAACTATCTATTTTTCCCTTTAATTCTGTCCATTTTTGCTTCATATATTTTGATCATCTATTATTATTGTGAAAGTGTTTATAATTGTTATATCTTCTTTCTGTATTGAACCTTTAATTGATATATAATGTCCTTTGTCTCTTGCAAATATTGTGACTTAAAGTATACTTTGTCTAATATTTGTATACACACCTGTTCTTTCTTTTGGTTAATATTTGCACGGAATATCTTTTTTTCATTCTTTTACTTTTATTCTATTTGTGCCTTTGGAATTGTCTGGCATCAGGGTGATAGCTGGGAGGCAGCTTTCTCTCAGACAGAAATGCTGGCAGAGGCCATTGTTACTTTTCTGAGCCCTTCCCTCACACAGCCATAGAGTTGGCAGGTGGGCACCATATCTGAGACTCCATCGACGTGGCTCAACTGTTTGCCCCACCCTGTTGATTCACAGAGGCCTTGCTCCACCCAATTTTTGGGCTTACCCAAGCTGTTCGTAGTACCTTTTCCACATGAATGGCTTGTTTTGGCTCATGCTTCAGACTTTCCTAAATTCTCTTAAATAAGCAGCAGCTGGCTTCAATGAGCTCTGTACCTCTTGCTAACTTTCCCCAGGCCCACCACTAGCAGCAGCTGGTCTTGCTTCACAGCTTGGCCTTGCCTGGGTATCTCCAAGCCCAGCGAAGTAGCTGTCATCTGCAGATCACTCTAGTTTGTGCTGTGTAACCCCAGACAGAACACAGACAGTGGCTGACACTGGATGTGCCAACAGCAATCAAGGCTCAACTACAACAGGACAGTATTCATAGCCCACACGATGGGTGTAACTTGAGTACCTGTCTTGGGTGATAGGGGATGCTGTGCCATGGACCTTAGAGGACATCTACTACATTAAGTCACTCTATTAAGCCTGGGATATGTAGCAGCTCTACCTACTACATAGAAATAAACACAGGAGGCTGCCAAAATGAGGAGTCAAGGAAACATGGCCCAAATGAAAGAATAGAACAAAATTCCAGGGAACAAACTAAACAAAATGGAGACAAGCAATCTACTAGATGCAGAGTTCAAACACTGCTTATAAGGATGCTCAGGGCACTTAGGGAGGACCTCAATAAAAATAATTCAGTCAGAAATAAAGGATACACTAATTGAAATGAAGAACAATTTACAGGGAATCAACAGTACAGTGGATGAAACTGACAAAATAAATAAATAAAGTGGGTCTTTTATAGATAGCATACAGTTAGATTTTGTCTTTTTATCCATTCCACCAATCTTGTGTTTTTATTGAAGAGTTTAATCCATTTACATTTAAAGTAATTACTGATAAGGAGGGACTTACTTCTGTCACTTTACTATTTGCTTTATATATATATGCCTTATAGCTTTTTTTGTCCCTCATTGTCAGCTTTACTGCATTCTTTTGTGTTTAGGTAATTTCTTTTAGTGAAACATTTAAGTTTCTTTTTCATTTCCTTTGTTTATATTTCATAGAATTGTCTTTGTGGTTGCCACAGGGATTACATTTAACAACATAAAGTTCAACTCTCTAGTTGAATTTCTATCAGCTTAACTTCCATTACAGGCAAAAACTGCCCCGTTACAGCTTCGCCTCCTCCCTTTTCAGTTGTCGGCGTCTCACAGTGACATCTTTATATACTATGTGCCACAACATATGTACTACTCTTTCAGGTGTATTAGTACCTTCAATTATGTAGCACACAGTACAGTTACGAGCTGTTACAACAAACTAGCTTTTATAACTGCCTATGTATTTACTTTTCTTGAGATGTTTACTTTTTCATATAGCTTCAGCTATTGCCAGATGTTCTTTTATTTTAACCTGCGCGATTTTCTTGAGAACTACTTACATGGAAGTTCTAGTGGTAGCAAACTTCCTCAAATTCTGTTTAGTGGTAATGATTTAATTTCTCCCTCACTTCTGAAAAAGTTTTGCCAGATTATGGGATTTTTGGCTGACAGTTTTTCTTTCTATTATATTATTAAAAATTTTTACTATAGTATTATAGTAACTAATATTATTAAATTACTATATATTATTACTATATTATTAAATTATGTAATGTTATTTAAATATTTTAAAATTACATTTTTTGCAAATTTTAGTAAGTTGTAAAGTTACTTTTTTGTTTGGAAAACATGAATGCAAAACTTTAGATTGGAAAAGAAATGAAGATTTATAAATAATCTGGGTGAAAACAGAAGTAAATGTAAAATGTTTGCATAATAGACGGACTTTAAAAAATCTAATTAAAAAGGAAAATATCACAAGATTTTAGAAATTCAGTTTCACAAAAAATTTAAAATGATAAATAGACAACACCACAACCCTCTTTCCCATTCCTATCCCTTTCGAGTTTCTTTCTCCGAAGATACTTCTATAATTTTCTTTCTAAAGTCCCCTGTAGACAGCATATGAATAAAATGTGATTATAATTACATAAATCCTAGTTACATATTACTTGTAATCTTTATGTGCCTGAGGCCATATATGCTGCTCAGACTTCTGATAGTTAAGTGATAGTTCTGTAATAGCGAATAATGATGCATACCATATTTTGTTCAGTGGGATAATAGCTTTTTGTCACAACCCACGTTGTTTATTTATTTATTTATTTATTTATTTATTCGTTCATGCATTTACTTAATTACTTTTACAATACTCACTTTATTACAGTGGTCTGGAATTACAGTATCTCCAAGGTGTGCCTGCACAATGCAAGCTCTGTTTATATGTACAGATTACTTTTTTGTCATCACAATCATGTGAGGTAGATGACATGGACTGAGTTCTCCATTTTTCAAAGAAAGCTCAGAGAACTGAGGAAACATGTGCAATGTGATACAGCTTTAGCTGGTACAGCTGGGATTCAAATCCAGGTGTCTCTGACTCCTATACCAGGAGGCTCCCCATCCTGCCTGGTGCCTTTTTCTTTAGTGGAAAAGAGTGGGCTCAAGGACAGCATCACACACTGGAGCAGTTCATTCTTTCTGCTAATAAAATGCCTCTTCTATCACATATTAAATTTCCAGATATATGGGGTCTGTTTCTGGAATATTTCATTTTTCCAATTTAATCTATTTATCCAATCCTTCATGAATATCATTCTGTTTTAATTATTGATATTTTAGCTTTAGAGTATGCTATAATATATGGCAGAAAATGTCTCCTCTCCCTTCTTTTCCTTTTATTTCTCTTGACATTTTCTTGGTTCTTCTTGCTTATTGTCTTTTCCAGGATAAACTTGGAATCTATTCATCAAATTCCAAAAAGAAATTGATTGGACTTTTTATTGGAATACATTGAATAACAAATCAATTTGAGGAGAACTGTCACTTTGCAATAGTGTATCTTTTTATGTAACACATGGGGCATCTCGCCATTTATTCAATTCCATTTTATGGCCCTTGGTGAAGTTTTATGGCTTTATTCAAGCAGGTCTTGCCCATTTCTCATTAGATTTATTCCTGCACTTATAGTTTTGGTTGTGGACATTAATAGGTGTTTCCTCCCCTGAGATTTTGTGATTGGCTCTTGCTGATGTAGCAAAAGCCCCTGGCTGTTGTCTGCTCTTCTATACAATCTCCTTCTCAAACTCACTTGTTGGTTTTAATGGCTCTTCAGTGACCTATCTTGGGTTTTCTAGGTATGAAATCAGGTTGTCTTCCCTATTATATTTGAGCTGTTCTTCCTTTTATACCATTATCCCCCCCATAAACACTCTATAATGTACCGCATTGCCCTTATATCCTGTCTTGAATTGTAGTAATGTCTGTGTATTTTATTGCCTTTACCACATTGTCTGAGAGTAGGAATTGTCTTATTTATCCTTATGCCATCTCTCCCCAAGACCCTAGCATATTACTTGGACAACCTAATTTATTTAAATGCTGACTTAAAAATAAGCATTTAGATTGTTTCCAGATTACTTTAGCCAATGCATACAATAAATAAATCACTTACATGAGTATTATGGGGCCACACATTTTCTTAAAACTTAGTAATTTATTTTTCTATGAACGGTAAATAACATTATTAACAGAGGGCCTTCTAAGTGAAAACCTTGGGAAAAAGTCAAAAGAGAATGATTAAACTATGATTTTTTTTCTCAACAATGTGAGGATGAAAGGATGAGGAAAATATTGCCAAAAATAAAAATCAATACCTTCAGTTGGGTGCTTGCTTTCAAGATGACCCAGAAAAGAAGGAACAGAGGCAGTGGCCCAAAGGACCACAGCTACGCACAGCCTATTCCTGCATCGGCTGTGCCCAGTGCACGCTCAAGGACAAGGCCAATAAGAAGTCCATGGTTAGAAACACATAAGAGGCCACAGACATTAGGGACATTTCCAAAGCAAGTGTCCTTGATGCTGACGTATTTCTCAAGCTGTATGAGAAACTACATTACTGTGTGTGCTGTGCCATTCACAGCAAGGTAGTCAGGACTCATTCCTGTGAGGCCTGGAAGGACAACCCCCCACCCCTCTCCCACACTAATTTAGACCTGCAGATGCCACCCAATGATTTCTGCCAAAGCCCATGTAAAGAGCTAAGTCCTTAAGGACCAAAGAAAAATTCTTTGGAGAAAATAAAATGGAAATTGTACTGAAAAAATATTAATGTCTACATGTATATAGAGTCTCTGGATTGTTACTGTCCAATCTTTTTTTTTTTTTAATTTTTTTTATTGTTATTCAATTACAGTTGTATGCCTTTTCTCCCCGTCCCTCCACCCCACCCCAGTTAAACCCACCTCCCTCCCCCCTCTCCACCCTCCCCCTTGGTTTTGTCCATGTGTCCTTTATAGTAGTTCCTGTAATCCCCTCTACCCACTGTCCCCGCCCCCACCCCCCACCCCCGCCCTGGCTATTGTTAGATTGTTCTTAACTTCAATGACTCTGGTTATATTTTGTTTGCTTTTTCCTTCTATTGCTTATGTTCCAGTTAAAGGTGAGATCATATGGTATTTGTCCCTCACTTCCTGGCTTATTTCACTAAGCATAATGCTCTCCAGTTTCATCCATGCTGTTGCAAAGGGTATAAGCTCCTTCTTTCTCTCTGCTGCGTAGAATTCCATTGTGTAAATATACCATAGTTTTTGGATCCACTCGTTTGCTGATGGGCACTTCGGTTGCTTCCAGTACTTGGCTATTGTAAATTGTGCTGCTATGAACATTGGGGTGCACAGATTCTTTTGGATTGGTGTTTCAGTGTTCTTAGGGTATAATCCCAGTCCCCAATCTTATTGCCAGGCAGGGAATGTGTCCTCACATGGTAAGGAGAGACTCTGATTAAAGGTAACTTGGCCAAATAGACTTTGTGGAGTCAACAAGTAGGCAGGGAGTGTGTACAAACAGCACACATGGAAACGATTATTATGGTGGAAGAGGTTGATGATCACAGACCCCACCAAACTGGAATGCTGGGCTGTGCAGGTTCACATGGGGAGAGACCAGGGATGATCAGGAGGTGGAAGAAGGAAAGAGATTATGATCCAGAGCCTTTTTTTGAGTTTTGCAGGAAGAATGAGTGAAATAGTGTAGGCATGCTGAGTAAGTTTAGGATTGGATAGTTTGAATAATTTCAGTTGACTCTGTAGGGGCAGGCTCTACTTGTCTGGTACCTGTCCTGGAGTGATTTATAGCAGAGGGAATATTGGCTTATTGTGGGAGAGGCTGATAAGGGAGATAGTTGAGGGTGTGGGTTTTGGATTAGCTGGTTTCTATGTCAAAGGCATACTAGCAGGGTAATTTGCTATCTCTAGGAATTAACTACTTCTGGAAAGAGTAGTCCCTCCAGGATCAAGGCCCCAAAGTCCAGAAGAAAGAAAATACAGAAAGTAAGGAAATATGGACAATGCAAGAAGAAATTAGAAATCAAATTCAAAGTGGTATAGAAATAGCTGGTTAAAATCATTTTAACCTTTTATTTTTTAAAAATTATTAAAGGTTTTCTCTTAGGTAATTCAGTTAAGATGTTTATAGCAGAGAAAGATCGATTATATAATATGAAATATTAATAATTCAGAATTTGTTCCATGGTTATTATAGGCAAATTTTCATGTACCTAACTTTTTGAATGCAACTAGGAATTCTGGTAGTAGTATTTCAACATGAAATAATTTTCATATGAAAGTTTGGCTATTTTCTCTGGCTGACATCATTAGGTCTATGGTAATTATTTTTTCAGATTTTGGTGGGAGAAATATTTTGTTAGAAAAATCTTTCCATGAAAAACTTCCCGGGGGAATAAAGTGGGATTCAAAAGAAATGTGTTAGTGATACCAATAGCTTGGCCAGACTGCTGGGAGCACACAGAGGGTGGGGTACAGGAGAGGCCACCGGAGGAGATTGCAAGCCACCCAAGGCAGTGAGGCAAGGTAGTGGGCAGGGTCACGGTGTCTGGGCAAGCAAGCTGGCACTTTGTGAATGGTCCAGCCCCAATGCAAAGTGTCCTGCTCCTGGCGGCAGATCCCCTGCCCTCAGGAAAGATGGTGTCAGGAGAAAGTATTATACTGAGCATGTGTGAGGCTAACAAGATCATTGGATAGGGGAAAAGCCCTCCTACCCCTTTCTAGTACCTGAGTTGGGGTGGGACCAGGGGGAGGCAGGCACATGTACCATAGAGGTCAGAATGGTGGCAGGGGGAGGTATGGGATCAAAGAAACCTGTCAGTCTAGCCTGGGGAATAGAAAGGATTGATGGGGGTTGAGGGGAGTGGACCCTCGTGGAATTTACAGAAGTTGGGGAAGTTAATTGGGCATTTCTGAAAAAGCACCTGGCTCCTTCCACACCCAAAACTAATATAATCTCAGTGGAAGTAATGGAGGCTGTCTTCACCCACCTGGCAAACATACTTGCTGGTGAATTTGCAGGACCTTTTGACTTTGGAAGCTGCAAGGTTGATGGTGGCACCAGCCCCACATGCGGGTTTTGGGAGGGAGTTTGAGGCCTACCAGTAGCTGGGAGAAAAGCAGAGGTGCCTGGGTGACCGCTTGGTGGCCACCTGTGGTTCCTAGAGGATGTTACTTTAAATGGGAGAAGAAACTCTGGAAACTGGCTTTGGTTTTGGTCTGACTGAGGATGATTGGGCTTTTCTGTGGGTTTCCTGGAGTGGATGGGCTTTGAGACAAGAGACTGCCATTCTCCCATATTGTGCAGCATTTGAATAAAAACCTCTTTCCTTTCTCATCAACCTTTGCCGTTAGAATTTGCTTATTGGTGGTGGCAGGCTTCTAAACCCCTACTTTGGGTGTCATATTACTATTGTTATTTATCCACAAAACCC
Source organism: Desmodus rotundus (assembly GCF_022682495.2). NCBI lineage: Eukaryota > Metazoa > Chordata > Mammalia > Chiroptera > Phyllostomidae > Desmodus > Desmodus rotundus. The sequence goes on along the minus strand of NC_071388.1, from coordinate 54,725,768 downwards.
ACAAAACTTGAAGACATTCACTTATGCTATATCTCAGTTTCCTGATCTATAAAAGGAAATATAGTAATTTCATCTCTGTTGACATCATGTTATGCTACTGTGATGCTACCTATATCAGTCCTGGAGTTTTATATTTTAGCTCTGAGTTCCACATTTCAAGCTATCTGCCCAACTTGTTTTGTTTGTCTTATCTGTACCCCAGTCCCTGGTTGAGCCTCTAACAGTCATTTTGAACAAGACAACCCCACCCCGTAGAGACAGAGTGCATTGGGCACACAAGCGGTTGTTCCTCACATCCAAACTGGGGCATGTCAGGGTCTTCTTCATGGACAGGTTACATGAACAATTCCTGTTGATCTTGACCTGTAATATCTAAACTTAGAGCTTTGAGAATCTCTAGTCCAGTATTCAGGCAGCAGAACAAAATAGCAAGCAAATATAAAAGAAGGAGGATATTGCAAATGAGAAAGAAGTCAGATTTGTTATACAGACAGAAGGAGGCATGAGAAATGGGGAGCTTTGGCTTGTGATGGTTTTCTGGTCCCTCCATATAGTGTTTTGTGGGCAAGATGAATTCTCCACATTGGTGTAAAAAGGATTCCTTTGCATTATTCTAATTATGTCTCTCCCCATACCTTTGGGCTTATAAAACTCAGGTTTGTTTCATTTGATCATAGCAAAGGGAGTCCTAACTAGCGTATCCAGATACAGAAGGACAAAACACTGGGACAGGAGAGTGACCAGGACAGAGAAGGGATTCAAATCAAGATCACATGAGGAAGATTACAGAGCAAACCATCACCCTGGAGATCAGAAGACTTCAGGAGTGGAAAAGTGTTCAAGCATTTTAAGATTATCATATAAAAAGGAAGATTATATACTTTTTCCTGTATGCCCCAGGGGAAATATGGCCGATAGCCATAGAGAGGTAGACTTCAACTGAGATGAGAATCTTCTGAGCTGACCCATAATGATTTGTGAGTTCCCTGATACACACTGAAATTAGTCAACTCAGGACAGATATCCTTTGGCAGGATAGTGTAGAGATAAAAATATATGTAGATAATTTGACTATAAGAATTTAAGTCTTATTTCAATTTACTCAATGAATTAATATTGCCAGATACCAATGACCCACTCCAGTCTGGAGATATTACAGCTTTATATATTTCATAACATCAATTAACACTTGAGAACATATTATCTTCTAATGGTCCTTAATTGTTTTGTACTTGTTGGCTTCATCTTTCCAGATTATAAAATCCAGATTTTAGGTATTCTGCTTATGTATCTTGATAGAGATACCCTAAATAAATATTGTTGGAATTGAAATTTTTACAGAAATCTTTGACAAAACCTTGGAAAAATACCACAAAATTAAAATGTAATTTCCTCAAAGGGTGCTGGCACTGTCGCTATTTCACCTCCTTTATACCTCCTCAGAGAGCACCACCTCCATTCATGACATTACCCTCCACGGGGGTTGCTTGCTGTAAGTAGTTGACATACTTGTGTCTTGGTCTGTTGAACAATATTACAATGGTCAATTTGCCCCAAAAGTAACTTTTTTAACTGTGTATTTTTATCTTGGGTCTTTCAGAGCAAAGATAAAAGTCATTTAAGTTCACGTTTATTTTCCTTAACTCTATTAAGTTGCAGAAAGCTCTGCTATAATATTAAAGAGAGCCTCAGATGTACTATGTATTCTCCAATTGGAGATATAAGTGACAGCTTCAAGCACTTATGAATGGTTTCCACAGGTGAAAATATGGCCTCGATTTAACATGATTTGTGTGCTGGCTATATAAAAAAATGAACTGATATTTTTCTTTAAGTAACAAGATATAATTTCTGCCATATTTAAGCTGATTAAATGTCTGCGGATTTAATTTTATATTATTTTCTCCTGGCCCCCTGCCATTTAAAATTATAATTAAAATTTTAATAACAAAATAATTAATTGAATTTTTATTTAAAGATATGAAATCATGAAGATAAACCAAGTTTCCTACGTAGTTAAAAATCCAAGACTCTTTCCTAAAGATAACCACATTATCAGTATGATTTACTATATCATTTAGAGATGTATAAATTCATACAGTAATCTGTTTTTTCCCATTTCCATAAATGTTGTTTATATTTTCTTGTAACTTACTTTTCTACAATATATTTGGGAATTACTCCATATCTTAAAATTTCCTATTTAGAAATTTAATACATAGAGTTAATTTTGTGACTTGTATGATGATTTACTTTATTTTCCACAAATGGATAATAACCAGTTTATTGAACATATTTGATTAAATTATCATTCTTAATGATGTGGAATGTTGTTTTTATTATTTATTAAATTCAAATGAATATACAAATATATTTCTCAATCTTTTATTCTCCTTCATTGTTACATTTGTCTTATATACACCAAAATGAAAATTAAAAAATATTATTTTATAACTTGTTTTAAATTTTAGTACAGCAAATCATTTCTCATTTTTCTCTTGAAAACATATTTGGTTCAGCTTCAGCATTTTGGTTTCTTGGATTAAAGTTGATAATGTTGACTTTTTAAAAAGTTAGCCAAATATTTCTCCAGCAAAATGGGTTTAGTCAGAAAAAACAAAGAATTTCAATTTGGGAATTGCAGTCTAGTGCAAGCTATGTTCAAATCCAGAGAAACAAAGGAGAGGAATACTGTTCTGTGGATTTGGCAGAAGCTGTTGTAAACAAAGAAGAAGAAATGAGAAGTTCAAAGTATAGTGACTTCTCATTGACTGAGTTATGGCAGCTTCCCATTGACTGAGCTATTATTGGGCAAAGAGGAATCTTTTCTTCTTCCTGCTGAGGGCCTAAGTAAGTATCACTTCCTGTTGAACAGTCAAGGTACTTTTTTTCCATTGGGACTGGTAGTGTTCCTTGAGTGACACCTGTGTGAGAATTCTCTCTTCTAGCCTCTTGACTCTGTTTTAAATGAGGTTTCTGATGATTAATTTTCATAGTTTTTAATTTGTGAAATTAAAAAAAAGTTTAGATTCTCGTTGAGCTTGCATGGAGAATTCATGTCTTTAAAATATTGAATATTTCTCTAGGTCATGTTCTATATCTTTGATTATTTTGTACCTTTCTAATATCATTTAGTTGAGTTTTATATTCTCATCAAATCTTTCTTTCCAAATGTATGACTATAGTTTTTTAAAATATATTTTATTGCTATTTTAAATGGATTTTCTTAAAGTAATAAATTTACTAAATGATTTTTATTACTGCTGTATAAGTAAGCTCACCAATTTTATGCTTATCCTGAGGCTAGTTAGTTGGCTACGTATTAATTCTATTTTAACACACTATTTTCTTAGATTTGTTAAATAAAATAGCATATAGGAAAAGATAATTTCTGCCAGTATTTGCATCTGTGTAGTTTTCGTTTTTCCTTTTATTGCATTGGCATGTGTCATAGTTGCATGTACCTTCTCCTTGAAAATTTCCAAATTTAGAATACAATCTAGATCCTCTTTTCCTTAGCTTTGAGTCTTAATAGCATTTCTGAAACTCAACACAGAGCACATATATTTCACTACTCTTGAGCAGCTTACATAACAACACAGGCTGTATCAGTTTCTTAAGGTTTGGTAGAACTTGCCAGTTACACCTTACATTATTATGTATGGTTTTAAGAGAGTTTATCTGTGCTATTTATTTTCCATAGTGAGAACAATGCTTATTTTTTATGAGACCAACTTTGTATTTTTCTAAAAAAAGCGATTTTTGTTATAATTTCAAATTTACTCTTGTAAAGTTAGACGTGGTTCTTAAAAAAAAGGGATCTTTGAATATAACTAGGCCTTCCATATAACTCCCAAATTGTTGTTGGGGAAAGTCATTGAGAGTGGTGACCATCAGTTGACCCATGAGCTAGACTCAGGCAATTGAGGCTCCTCACCCCCTCCCATGACCTTGGAAAGTATGTCCTGCCCACCATCCCTACAGTGGGAGCCATTTCAAGGACTAAGCCTTGAGAGAGCAGTGTGCTCTTGAGACCATCTGGGTGGCATATATGACTGAACACAGTTAATTAAGGCCTCTATAGAAACTTTCAGATTCTGGTGGGTGGATGTGGAGATCTACTCATCTCACAGTCACCCAAGACAAACCCTGTATACCAGTATGAGTAAATTTCCTTGCATATTAAATCTGCCACCTACAAATCTGGAGTGGTCTGCTTTTTCTTTGGTCTTTCCTTCCCTTCATATTCGGGGGCCAGTTTGGAAACCAACAATTGTTTGTTTGTTTCATGTCTTTAGTTTTCTTAATCGAATTTGCTGAAGGTTTCTCTTTATGATCTAGTGGACTACTAGAGCCAGTTGTATTCCAGGAGGTCAGGACCACATTCTCTGTCTCTCGCTCTTCTACTTTCTTTCCTTACCCCATTTACTTTTTACCCCCACCTTCCTTTTATCTTCTTCATTTTTTGCAAACTTTCTATGTGGGAATATGGGACTTTATGAGCCCAATAACTACCAAAATGCCCCATCCCCTGCAGCACTTTAAAATATGTCTAGCAATCTTTAAGTTCTATCTATAGTAGCTTGAAAGTAGTAAGTGTAAAATTTCCTTTATGGTTTATAGAATTTTATTTTAAGTTGTGGGTTTTTTGAATTGTTCTGAGTAAATCACAGTAGTTGGAATTTTTAGTTAATTATTTGCCAAATAGATATTTAAACCTTGCTTCTTCCATTATTTTCTCTCTTATCTTTTCTTGCAGATTATTTTTATTTGTTTCAAAAATGGCTTTCTGTATTTCAGGGACTGTGGTCAATATTTTTACTATTTTTCTATTGGATTTTAAGCCACAAAATAGTTTAGCTAGGACTTAATAACTGTCTTTGTTAGCACTATCACAATGATTTTGTGTTTTTATTAATTCCAGATGTCCTATTTTGTTCCAAATATGAAGTAACTTAAGAGAAAGAATAAATATTGGAGAAAATATCATTAATAACATCCTCCTCTAAGACACATGTTAAACTTCATCTGAAACAGTCAAATCCACAGACAAAAGGAGAGGTCATTTTTCTTCTATTATTGTAGATGTTAAGTGAGAAGTCTTCAAAACATGCTGCATAATTTTCAATTGTACTTTAAAACTTGTGAGATAAAGACAAGATGTGGTTATAGTGATGTGTTGTTTGAGACTCAACATTTAAAGGTTTTTAACTTTTAGTAATAAAGTGTACTGTTTATCTCCTTAAATTGTTAGCATTATACATACTTTAGTAAAGGGCAGTTTGAGTTGTTCTATTTGTTTATTTTTGTACTTTTCTGGAGCAAAGGGGAAGTTTCAATATGATAATAAATCTTCAAAATAGACTTTACACAAATATGTGTAGAGGTTGAGTAGCATTCCTGGTTTATCTCAAATTTTTAATTATCTTAGAAAAGAACTATTAATTTCACACAATCTCACATAAAATAACACTAGTGAGAACTCTTTTTTTTCTTGGTAAAATAATTTCTAAAAAATATTTTGGGACATTTACCCTAAATTGACTTCATATGTATCAGCACATTGATTTCGTACACCACCTCTTTATAACTCAGTTCTAACAGGTCCTTTATCAAACACTAAAAAATTGAAAGGACTTTCAAGAATGAAGGCCAAATGTGTTAGCCAACAACATAATTTTTGGAATCACAGTTTATCTGCTTTTCTCTTGATTGATATTGCTCAGCCCTGTAACTGCTTTTTATGTCAAAGGAGATGGTTCTCCTTACAGGTTGTACTGGTATTTTCAGTAGGAGGACTTGGAGCCACACATTGATTGCCAGAACTTTTCCATTCTGGACTCTCCAAGAAGGTCCAATGTTTCTTGCTATCCCATATGACCCAACACCCGCAAGTTAAATAATGACTACATGGTAGTTTCTATGCTATCATAAAAAAATGGTACCTTTCCATGCTCATACGATCTTCCCCATGTTTGGTCCAAGAAAGTGAGAGAGGGAGGGAGGGAGGCAAAGAGGGAAGAAGGGAGGAAGGAGCGGGGAGAGAGAGAGAGAGAGAGGGAAAGAGAGCATAACTGAACTTGCATAAATGGAGAGAGAATATCTACATATTAACAAGGGTGGGTAGTAATCAGAGAAGGATTTCTTGAATAAGAAAAGCATGAGAGAGGGGATTACAGGAACTACTATAAAGGACACATGGACAGAATCAGAATGGGGGGTGGAAGAGGGGGAGGGAGGGGAGTTCAGCTGGGGTGGGGTGGAGGGATGGGGAGAAAAGGCATACAACTGTAATTGAATAACAATAAAAATTTTTAAAAAACTGAAAACAAAAAGAAAAGCATGAGAAGATAGGCATCTTGCTACCAACCTAGTTTTTCCTGATGTTTGGGAATCTAGCCCATAAATCTTGCAATGTTCTCTTTTTCATCATCAAATTATACCCTCAGCTTGAGGAATGCTCAGAGCCACGTCAGATCTCCTTTGGGGCAGTAAATGGTAAACAGTGTGTTAGAGGTGGAAATAGCGAGAGAACTGCTCAAAATTTTGCTAACAGAACTTGTTTTATTGACAATAAAACTTATAAAATGTAGCACAGATGACATAATATTAGAACATTTCAGAATCACACTGGCCACACCATATTGGCAAATATGAAGGGCACTTTCTCATTGAATCCAGACAGAACCTTGCCTTGTTTCTGCATCGTTCCACTCTTTTAAAGACAGAACAATGTTGCCTTAGCAACAGAAGAAAAATATATTTTGGATACACCTGCTGTTTTTCTTGTACCATTTCAAAGTATAATTCGAATGTGCTGGCATGCAAAGTGATCCTTAATTTAATGAATATACAGTTTTCACAGAACTGCTATAAAAAAGATCTATTTAAATTAGTTTTCAAGATTGTAGATGGTTAGGTGTGGAAAATAAATATCCACTGTTAATGAATGTATTAGCATAATAACTGCCTGATTAAAACTTAGATGTTTATATAATGAAGTATGGTCACAAAGGTAGCAACATCCCACTTATTACTCACATTCAACCAAAAATATCAGCAAAATATTTAAGGATATAAGATATATTTAATTTTTAAAATTACGCACCAAGTCTCATGCCATGTACTTCAATGACCCAATTAATAAAATAGCTGTTTCTGTTCAGAGCTAAGCAGACCTAATCATGTAAAGTCACTTTAAAATTAAAGGTGCACTTCAGTTTAAGTGAATCTGATTATAAGAAAAGTAGGTCTTATTTATCTCACAGGGGAAAGAGGGAGAAACACTACTGTGTGCCAAGCACTACCACAGGACCCTTACCTAAATGAATTCACTGCCCAGCTGTCCCTGGACAAATGAATTCTGCTACTTGCCACTTTACAGAAAGGAAAGAGAGACCCCAACAGGTGAAATCGGTTTCTCGATGCCAAAGCTACTGAAAGGCATTGCTTGCTTTCTACCCTGGGCCTCCGTCTCTCCTTCATTGTTCTGGTTGCACTTTCTTTTGGGATCTATTTTGACATACTTTGTTTTTTAGGTGAATTATCTAGTTCATTAACATCAACTCTAATTTCAGATATATTTTATTTTAAATACTTTACACTAGTTTTTGTTTTGTTTCATTTGTTTGATGTTTCCTTCCTCTTTTGATTTCTTTTCTTTAGACTTATTATTCTAATTTTTTCCTTTTATTAACCTTGGAAGTTATATATGCTTTTATTTTTACTTTAGTTATTACTTTAGAAATCACATCATTTATCCTTTACTTATTAAAGTTTAATATAGTTTGGAACTTTTTTTTTCCAGAAAATGAATCTGTTTCTGTCGTTTGTTATTTCTGCGGTTGTCAGTCAAGGTTCTTGTCTCTTCATAGGCCTGATCATTTTTCATCATATACCAGACATTGTACTTGAAAAAAATTATTTATAGAAAAAACTTGAGGACTAGGATGGTGTCATCTTCCTCTAAAGAAGACTTGTTTGTTCCTGCCTGACATTTATAGTTCCTAGAACTATAAATGGCCTGGGAATCTCCTTAATCCATTTGGATGAGTGAGTAATTCAAAGTTAGGATACAATTCCATGAGTCCTGGTAGACACCTGGTCAGCCCCTCACCATGCACAAGAGACACATCTCTCTGCTGCTTTGGATGCACATTTGCCTCCCTTGCCCCAGGAACCTGTTCAGCCTTTCAGTCTCCCTAAAGCCCTACTACCCCTGGAATGATGAAAATCCAAGAGCAATTGTTCTCAAATGCCGCACTCACATCTCTGGACTTCCATTGTCTCTCAAGTCTTGGCCCAGTAATTCTGCATGACCTTGTTACTGTCCAGTTCCTACAAGCTTATGTGCATACTAATTAAATACGGTTTTTTTTCTAGTTATCCTCTCTGGAAGGGTCTGAGTTATCTAGGACCTGAGTACTTTGGAAAGGAAGCCTTTCTTTTGCAATTCAAATATTATTCCAAGTTTAAAGAAATACTATTTTTTTTCAATTGCTTGACGAACAACTAGTAAACAAGTAGGTATTCCCATATAGTTCTAATTTAGATACCTTTTCCCTGAGATCGTCTGTTTCTAATAGGATAAAAAAAAGCACCAAACAGTTAGCCAACTTCAGAAAATACTATCAAAATAGATTCTGGTTCTGAAATGTATGTGAGCATTTAAAAATACGGTTTCGCAAGCAAGCTGACTGGGGAAAGAGTTTAAGGATGATATACATCACAGCCAGTTAGGGATGCAGAGCTCGAAGTGTGAAGAACGGTCAGATTATTGAGGCTTTGATAAGGAGTTTGAATTTCATTAAAAAAAATGGAAAACCTTGACAAATTTTAAGCAGCAGTGACAAGATCTAATATATAGTAAAAATAAAAAAATGGCTCTGTCTGCTCTGTGAAGGATTCCTGGCAGGGGATGAGGGGGCAAGGTGGGATCACAGAGGAGTTAGTGAGAATTACTGCACTCTGGTGGGAGAGGATGGTGGCTGAGACCAGGCTGTGCCAGTGTCTGTGGATAGGAGTGGACATACTTGAGATACTTTTTATGAGGACATATGTTAGGTCATTTCATTTTTTTAATGCTTCTCCTTGGAATACTTTTCTTCATTCTTGGATGGCAATATGTTTTTACTCTTCAACACCTTATAAATTCATTTCCAAATCTGGAAGGTTGGGAAAGTTACCCAAATTGTGAATGTGCACAGCATTTTTTTAATACTGCACTATAGGACTTTCTGTGCAAGTTGTTAACTTTGTTAATTTGTGTGTCCTTTGCTACACTATGCTGTTCAAGGACACTGTTTACAGCATCACAGCTGTAATCAATGGTGTCGGGCAAAATGGCCAGCACCAAATACGTGATCAGTAAGTGTCCTCTATAGGAGAGGTGTTTGTCATTTGTCAATATTTTACTATTTTGACTGTTTTCCCTTTGAATAGTTTTTACTAAAGGGGCTTATCTGTTCTTGGGTAAATGGAATATTTAAAATAAGTAATGCATTGAATGTCTATATTTAGAAATGTGCTTGTCTTTTGTTAAATTTTATTTACTTTTTAAATGTTTTATTGTTTATGCTATTACAGTTGTACCATTCTTTCCCCTTCACCCCCCTCCACTGAACCTACCTCCCACTTCCACACTGTTGTCCATGTCCATGGCTCCTTCATGTATGTTCTTTGAGTAATCCCTTCACCTTCTTTCAATCAGTCCCCACCTCCCCCCACACCTTACAACTGTCAGTCTATTCCATGAGTCCATGCCCCTGGTCCGGTCTTACTCATCAGTTTATTTTATTCATTAGGTTATTCCTATAAGTGAGATCATATGATATTTGTCCTTCACTGACTACACTTAGCAAAATAGTCTCCAGTTCCATCCATGCTGTCACAAAAGGCAGGAATTCCTTCTTTTTTCTTTTGCGTAGTATTCCATTGTGTAAATGTACCACAGTTTTTTTTTAGCCACTCATGTACTGATCGGCACTTAGCCTGTTTCTAAATCTTGGCTATTGTAAATAGTGCTACTTGAACATAGGGGTACATAAATTCTTTTGAATTAGAGTTTGGAGACTCTGTTTTTTTTTCTTATTGACATTTTATTTGTTTTAAATAAGCATTGAGTATATGCTGGGCATGCAAATAACAACAACTGTGGTTATAATTATAATAAATACCATTTATTAGCTACCATTCTTGTACATTATAGGGTATATTCCCAGAAGTGGAAACTCTGAGTCAAAAGGCAGTTCCATTTTTAATTTTCTGAGGAAACTGCACACCCTTTTCCACAGTGGCTGCACCAGTCTGCCTTCCCACCGACAGTAAATTATGGTTCCCTTAGTGCAGAGAAGAAAGTGAGTAGTGAAGTAGATATACTGTTAAGTTAAGAGTGAGCATTAAAATTTATTTTACTGTAGTGATGAGGAAGCTAGACTGATTTAATTTGGTGTTAAAATGCAGGTTCCATACAGAGCCAGAGCTATTTTGTGGGACAACTGAATGCAAGAATTATAAACAACCATGGAAAAGCATGTACTTATCTCCAAAATCAAGATGACGGTTTTATGACCAGCGTATATTTTCGTGCTAGAGTAACTAGAAAGACGATGTTTTCTGCAGCAAACTTAATCTATTATTAGCTCGGATTTTATTTTTATGTTTTTGTTGAATTATAAAAAGAAGTCTATCTACATGCATACATACAGAGCTTTACAATGAAATACATTCCCATATTATTATGTATATGTGTATACATTTCATGTTATATGGAACATTATATATGCATGTGTGTATTTTTTCTTTCTCGTTTATTTGCTTGCTTTCTCTTTTTTCCTCTAGGTTGGATCTTGCTATATGCAATTTTGAAAACTACATCCTTAAATATGTTATCATTATGACTTTTGCTTGTGAAAGACTGTAAATTCTGTTTTTTGTTGACACTAACCTAAATGTTATCCAATCAGAATTGTTCAGTGGGATGTAAAAATTTGAATGGTAATTACAGCTGTTACTCTTTATTTCAAAAACCTACTTATTCTGAAAGCTGATCTGCCTTGATTAATGCTTTATTGCAAATACGAAAATCTTCATTTATTGATCGATCTTAATTTCCAATGAGTTTTTCTACTTGCTTGCCTATGTATTTGCTACTTATTTTTTTACCTGTTAGCTTTATCATTTCTGGGGGATCTATAAAGACACTCATAAAAATTTATTCAATGAAACTGAGCAAAATACGTTTTTCAATAAATGCACCTCATGGTCATCTGGCATCCAACTCTGTCCTTGGTCTCTGGGGTGACTTGTAATGTGTGGTGACAGAGGTTTTGCCTTCTCAGATTCTGTCTTTGGTTTATTTAACTTCCTGCAGATTTGGATTCATTTTGTTTTAGAAACTGTGAAACAGCCCACCCGTGGATGCCATTTGGGTCTTTTCTTGTTCTGTGTATGTTTATTGCATGTTTATAGGACTGGGAAATTCCCCAGTGATTGGCACCCACTTCTTTGTAAGTGGATCAAGGAAATGATTTTAGTCCAGTCTCAATTATGTTTGAAAACATAATTATTGAGGATTTATGAACATTTTGTGCCTTTATACTGACTTTGTCATGCTTGTAAAACATTTTAAAGTCAAAATCAGAATTTCTCTTCCGAAAGAGCTCACCTTCCTTATAATTAGTGGGATGCGCTGCTCTTTTTATTTCAAAACATTGTTGCTGGTTAAAGTTGTAGTCAAGATTACCATCATTCTGTTTTTAGGTCCTTCTAGAATGATCGCTCTCCTCTGATAACTCATTGATTTTGACTTCCCCAAATTTAGGTATCAGCTGACACCATTACCAAAAACAGACAGTCATGAGACTCTTTCTGGGAAACTGATTAAAATATCCAGAAGACCTTAATCTAGAAACAGATGATTCTGTGAAAGCAGACTGCTAAGTCAAGTCCTAGCTGTAAATACTTAATTATGTAGACTTGACTGTAACTTACATAAGGGAAATTTAATTATAGTCAATGTTATATTTTCTGATGGGTATGCTATAAGACAATTTTCTTTCTCCTTGGCTTATTTCTAATCCTCAGCTCATCAGACCACACCTGTGCAATTAAAATAGAAGTCTCTCTGAGTGGTGTCTTGTCCCAACCAAACTTTCAGAATTTTGGGGAAAACAAACCTTATGGAAAAATCTTAATATATTTCATAACCTAATGGTCATCATCAGAACTTAAAAATGGTGAATATATAGAAAATAGTGACTATATATTGATTTTCTTTATATTCAGAATTAATTAGATAAATGGTCAAATATTAAAAATACTTTTCATGGCAATGTAGTTATTTGCATATTTTAATAAAAATCTATTTTTTTCCATAAGAATTTAATTGGATGAACTAAAATTTGTATCCAGGAACATTCCAGAAATGTTACATTCAAAATTAATTTGAATGTGGAAAGTAGAGGTTACTGGGGCTGAGGGGAAAGTGGATTGGAGAGTTTTCACTTAATTGGTACAGTTTTGGTTTTGGATGATGAAAAAGTTTTAGAAATAGGTAGTGCTTGTTGATGGTTGCACCACATTGTAAATATAATGAATGCCACTGAATCATACATTTAAAAATGGCTAAAGTGGCATTTTTTTTGTTACATAAATTTTACAATAGATTTTTTTAAAAAAATCACTAAATTAAGTGAAATAAGGTTATTAAAAGGAAGGGACTCTGTCCCACTTTTGTAGAGTGCCTCAAAGTCCTTTCAGGAAATTGGTCTGATATTATTGTCAAATGACAAAAATAATACAATTCAGTAACACCTTTGACGTCCTTTATTCAAGAGAACACAGTCCACTGAGTGCGGGAGTGCACCGCCTCCCAAGCACCAGAGCACTCTTCCATGGGGGCTTTGGGCAGGAGCGAGGTTTGGAGAGAATTAGAAGCAGCAATGCAGAAACAAGGCATGACTGGCTGGGAGGTAGCGGATTTCCTGGCAAGGCTAGGGTGAGGTGAGCTGGCTAAAGCTGACGTGGAAGACTGTGGTTAATGTATGTTAGGTTTCCTAGCGTTGAGGGTGGGTTGACTTCAGTTTAGATTTGTGATGTGGGCCAGGCCACCGAGGAAGCCTCCATTTTGTAGGTGCTGATACACACATTTCCTTTATCACTACTCTAGTATTTATGAGCTCCAAAGCCTTAGAGATGGTAAAGAGTTTCACTTCCTGGCAGGTAAGGAACAATGGTGAACCTGAGCACTTTCAGAGAAAGAGACACAGAGTATTACTGGTACCAGTGAAGGGACAATACACATTCCTATAGCCTTTAGAAGGGTTCCAGACACAAGTTTGCTCTCTAACCATAGTATCTTATGATTTTATTTTGTTAAACATACAATAAGGTATATTAATCATCACTTCTTGTTGCATCTAAAAACATAAAGAGACGAAAATAGATCAGAGCATCAGTTACTTATACCGAATCAGAAAGTTAGGGAACGAATATATTTGGTCAGAAGCAGGCCCCTGACGCAGGGTTCTGACCACTGGGAAACTCAGAACAAGTGAGAGTGAGATTTCACAATTAGATTTCACAATCTGACTTGGGGAATCTATCAGGTCACTGAAAAGATTAAATTTCTAAATGCCTTGTATTCCAAGAGGTAATTCGTGATTGACAGGGCAATTCTAAGCCGTGGGCAGTCCCAAATGTGCTAAATTGCTGTTATTTCCTATCAAAGGCAGAAAGTTTGGTTCTTCAACAGAACAAACCCAAACTTTATTCAATCACAATTTTATTATTGCATACTTACAGTTTTAAATACAGCCTTCACATTTTATTCAGTGATCATTCTAAAATATAGAATCTCTTGAATACTGGTTTTGTTTTTAAATAAAACAAAACAAAACAAATAAACCATACCTTACAGTTATCAAATGCCTATTCTTTCTCCTTTTTTAAACTCTAAGACAGCAAATGCTTTGAATTTGTAGAAACCTGGTTTATGTCATACCTGTGAAAGTAACTTTTGGTGGTGCATATTTTATAAGGCATTCAATTCACTCTATTTGGGTTTCCATAAAACCTGCAAAAATGTAACTTTGTGCCAGACTTTTTGTAGCTGGCATCATATCTTTGTCTTTTTTTAAATTTCACTTTATATTATTTTCAGATTTGGACTAACTCAGGTGGCCAGTTTTATATGAGGTGACAGTTTGGCTACAATCTTATTTATGACTTTGATCTTGCATTCTTCCTATTAAAATAGTATAGCTCAGTTGGAGTTTTGAATTTTCTGTCACTTAAGTCCCAGTCTTCCATGACTTTGAGTTTGGGTTTTGGAGACTTTTCATCTTCTTGCTATGCTCCCATGTTACGTTGGCTCTTCATGGTATCTGATGGATTGATTGTTTGCCTGCAGTGAATGTCTGAGGCAGTGAACTTTTCTCTTGTTTTGATACTGTTTTGCTCTCAACAGTTTAGCAGATTGATAGATAAGGTACTTTATTTTGTATTCCAGTAGATGGTGTTATAGTGTAAGTTTTTATTTTCTCTTACCTTCACTATTTGCACCTCTGAGATGGACGTGGAACAGCATTGCTTTCGTTAAGGGAAATGCCAGGTACCCACTGTGACAGTATCACCTCAGTTATAGGGTGCCACTGCTGGGGTGAGGAAATGGGGTGGGGGTGGAGAATCAGTTTGGTGAACTCCCAGCAAGAAATTCTTTTTAGTGATGACTGCTGGGTCCACTGTGTTTTTGGAGGATCCCTGCTGCCTCTAGGCTCTGCCAAGATGGGTGGGGCTGGGGAGGCAAGTTCAAGGTTTAGGGGCTCCACCCTACCGTCAGCCATGGCTGTCAGCACTCCTGTACTGTTTAGGCGTCTCAGCTTTCTCCACCAGGCTCTGCTGTGATGGGGACGGGGCAGGGGTGCCTTTCCTGCAGGGTCACTGGCCCTGCTGCCTCCTGCACCAGACTGCAGTGACGGCTTCCCCACCTCTGTTGTCCTTGCAGGAGCCTCGGTGGGTGCCAAACTGTACCTGTAGCCCTCCACCCTGTCCTGCCTCCCTACTCATTCCACGTTGCCCACCTTCACGTGTACGGATGCAGGATCTTTCAAGTGTGCGTGTGTGTGTTGAACCAGTAACCTTATGCTGAGTTATTGTTGTCTCACCTGTTGGAAATTTAAGGGGAAAAACCAAGGAGTCTCCTCACTCCACAACAATGATGAAAACTTTGTGGGAAGTCTTGTTGGGATCAGTTAGAGGCTGCTTCTTAGCTTCCCTGGTCTCTTCCTCACACTCTCTGGCCTGCTGTAGTTTATTTTAGGAGATCTCAGAATTTTTTCTTCTGTCACTTCACAGAAGTATGTCAGCCTGATTACTTTTCCTTAAAGAGTATAATTCAGGTGACTCACTGGAGTAGTGAAGTTCAACAATGGTGATTAACTTCAAATCTTTTCTTCTCCCATCCCTACCAGGAACTCTTATCAAGGGAGAAGGAGTGGACTTAAACTTTCATAACAAATGTTACTTTTCTTTACCATACTTTTCTAGTCACTCACGCATAACTAGCTGCACCACACCCTTCTGTCCTTTGTCTGTAACTGAAGATGGTACTTAAACCTGAATTCTAATGTTACCGAAACAAACCCTCTCCCCTGGGGTCTTTTTTACTATGGTTCTTCTTTGCCCGCTGCCGTATCGGGAACGGTGGATCTCATTACCAGAGTTTGGTAAAAAGGAAAGGAACTATTTATTTGAAAGTTATACAACTTTAGAGTAATGGTGGAATGTTGCGGTTAAATCCCAAAGTCCCTTTAAAACACTCACAAACACACGCACAGTCCTGCCTCCCCTTGCCAAACCAGGCCACTCAGGGGCACCGTACCTCAGGAAAAGAAAATAGAAGTCTGTAGCTCAGCTCAGCTCCCGTTCTTAATCCAAAACCACATCCTCATGGCGACCCAGGGAATCCTTCTGCATTCTTTCAAACCGGTGAGAGACTGAGAGCTCTGCACGGCTGCTACACCTCACTTTCCTGCTTCCTAAGCCGAGTGGTCAAGGGAGCCCACTCTCCAGTCCCAAAACTGCAGGGTTAAGTTCTTTATGGCTGCTGCACCCGAGTTTAAGTCCCAGCGAGGATCTTCCTCTGGTAACCCCATTTCCGACTCCTCTCACAATTGGCTGCACCTGCCAGTAGCGTGGTTTCTTCTGCCTTGTTGGCTGCCATTGTTAGTCTGGGCAATTGTGGCCCTGTGGCTGGAGCGAACCACCTCCAAGCTCTCTCGCAGGTTCTGTAACTGGGGGAGCTGCCTCCCAGCTGCATCACGGCTCAAAGTCATACATATTTTCCTAGCTCCACGCAGGCTATGAAGCTGGCCTGCTGTTACTGATATGCAAAGTAACTCTCGACCCCTGTGCTGCTGCTTTCCCCAACCCCCAGCTAGGCTTGTACGGGGCCCCGGGGCCTCTCAGCCTGCACCCCGTTAAGTCTACACTCTGTTAAACCTACACTCTGTTATACTAAGTAATCTCTGAGAGTTACTCATTTTTCTCCGGATGCCTCCCATTTGTACATGAGGTAGATGTGTTTATAAACTGTTTGTTTTTCCCTTGTTAATCTGTCTGTTGTCACGGAGTTCCCAGATGAGAATTTAGAAGGGTAGAGGGATTATTATTTTGTCTTCCCTAAAACTAGATAATATAGCCTGGCCAAATTAAAACATAAAACTGATCATCACATATTTGGTAACATACTGTACCGATAATACAAGTCCAGTGCTAGGCCCAGACCTCTAACGGTGAGAGTCTTGCCAGTGGAAGAAATCTGGAGCAAATCTTAACATTCTTTAAAGGTTTCTTTATTTCTTTAACAAAACTTATTTGGTATTTATCATGTACTCAGTGTAGGGAAGGGAAAATAATTACTCTCTACCCCTCTAGGCTCTTAGCTAAAACATCCTGTAATAACACAGAGATTAAAAAGGGAAAAACATGAGCATAGTAATATGTATACCTCATGGATGCATGGGAGATATGCAGGAAAACTGAATAAAACTCCAAAATGGCTTAAGCCTCGACCTTAAATACCATCTCCAGCTAAAGAAAAAAGAAAGATATTGAGGAGAGGCAGTTTAGGGAAGTTATATGGAAGAATATGGGAAATAAATGTATGGTGTTATGCCAATTTAAGTCTGTGCCTTCGCTACAGATAAGTGTTTCTGGTGGTTTAGAGTGTCCTCATCTTCTTGGTACAGAGGGAGAGACACTTACAAATGGAGATTTTCTTCATGAGTGGAAATTTTCCTTAGAAAAGGGTAACACAACTCTGTTTTCAGAGCTTCTCCTTAGTCTGCTGTTTCTTAAAAAACAATCAGCTTAGCCCTGGGCACTGTGGCTCACTGGGTTGGATTGTCGTCTTATAGACCAAAAGGCTGCGGGTTTGATTGCTGGGCAGGTCACATACCCAGGTTGGGGGTTTGAGCTCCAGCCAGGGTACATACAAGAGGCAACCGATAGATGTTTCTGTCTCAAAGTTTCTCTTCTCTGTCTCTCTCTCTCTGTCTCCCTCACAGACACTCTCTTCTCCCTAATTCTCTCTCTAAAAGCAATGAAAAAATGTCCTCAGGTGAAGATTTAAAAAAAATTATCAGTTTGCAAGTAATCCTTATACCAAACAGACCTATTTTTGAGAGGCATAGCTACCCTTTATAGACATGTTCTAAGCATATTGTAACTAGTTAATTATTTAAGTAACATTATAATGCTTTGGAGTAGGTTTCTTTATTAGACTTATTCTACATATTGAAATACACAAAAGTTAATCACCTTACTCAAAGAACAGAGCCCAGATCAAATCCAGAGTCTGGCTGAATAGTAAATGCATTTACCACCTTGCAACATTGTCCTTGTATATTCAAATAAATTCCAGTCTCTTAAGAAACTGTGTGTCTGTGGAAGCTGAAGAAGTATTAATTTCCAATGATCCATCATATGAAGGAATTTTAAAATATTTTCTTAATTATTAAACTCACATAGTACAGCATAGTGTTGGTTCGGTGCTATACAGAGCAGGCCACTGATTTTTATCACTTTGACTCTCAAATCCTATTCACGAGAGCTGTTTGAGTTTTGGTGGTATTTTATGAACCCTTACCGCTGGGTTTTAATCAGCACTTGTCACTTGTTACCTTTGTCTAACAGTCATATTCGTGGGAGACTGTGCTCTAGCCTCAGGGCTAGCTCAGGTACTTTAACTTAGTTTAATTAGAGGCTGGGGAAGTTACCGTACTATAGGTCAACATCCTAGATAACAAGTCTCTTCTGCCTCTCACATAGTAGAGAAATTATTTCTCTAGAGACCTGGGAGACCAGACCAGAG
Source organism: Desmodus rotundus (assembly GCF_022682495.2). NCBI lineage: Eukaryota > Metazoa > Chordata > Mammalia > Chiroptera > Phyllostomidae > Desmodus > Desmodus rotundus. The sequence continues at coordinate 54,707,395 of NC_071388.1, read as the reverse complement.
AATGGATTCCATGAGATGGTTAGAAAGGAGCACCTCAAAGTTTTCACGAGTTAGTGCAATCTCAGGAAGCAAATAGCCACACACACACACACACACACAAAATCAAAACAGGTAAACAAAAATAAAATATGAGAATTAAAATAGAAAAAAACAGGAGGGGAAAAGTGTGGGAATAGGAAGAGTTAACAAAAAGAAGTAAAATATTGCTGGTCTAAAATGTTTCCAAAATAGCTACATTAGTAAAGGATGAAGGTCGACATTATAAAAAGATGTTTGGTTTGTGTGCACAAATGGACAACAGGGAGGCTTCTCTGGGAGAGAAGTGTTACTGTTTACAAAATTATAGGTTTGGGGAAATTTAGAAAACTACAAGAAGAAAAGTATCCAGAATCCCACCACTCAAAATAATGTTTAATAGTTTTTGACTTTTATTCCTGAGTTCTTTCATACATTTTACAAAACAGGTTTTTTTTTAAGTGTAAAATGTCATTGATTATAACAGCAGCATTAATTAAAAAATATGGTTTCAAACAAAATAAAAAAAAGACCACTTTAAATGTACACAAATTAAAAGATGTATGGGTGAGAATGTGTGGTAGTTGTGGTCATAATTTATATATATACTTGAATCCTCTCCTGTTCAATTAACATTTATAGAATAAAAGTTTTTCATGGTAACACAACTCACGATGGGCTGTATTTTAACAGCTGTTCATAATTCCACCTTGTGGATTTACTGTATTTATTTAACCTTCTATCATTGTCAGCATGTAGTTTGATTCCAATTATAAATAACTTCAATGGGTATACTTGTACATGAATCATTGCCAAGTGGCTTTCTAGAAGAATTTGTTAGTTTTATAACAGTGTTTAATGAGAGCTTTTTTAAAAAATGTCAATTTGTTTCTCAAATTGTGTAGGGATATTGCAAGCAAAATAGAATGTAATGAGGATGTTGAAACTCTATTTTGTATTTGAAAGGGATTATATCTCCGAAGAGCTAAATTTAAGTCCTAGCTTTACCATTTCCTTTTGACCTTGAACAATATTTAACATTTTCCCAGTTTTCCTATTTATAATATAACACAGAACACTTTTTTTTGCCTAGTTTACAGTATACTGTATGAATCCAGTATTTGAAACTTTTTTGAGAAATGCAAAGTACTATAATTTTAAATTCAAATAGAATAATTCCAAAGTGCTTTATAATCCAGACCCTGGGAACTGGGGAGTTTGACATTAGAGTTAGATCATCAGAGATCTTTGATTTATTTTGGATTGTTTCAGAAGAACATAAATCTATGTTACCAGAGAACTTTGGGCTGATTCCATTTTTTTTTTCATACTGCAGGATTTGCTCACTTTTTATCTCAGATATTGTGTTATTTTAGCAATTCAAGTACATGGCAAATCAGCTTAGCTTTGTTCTGAGAAATCTAATTGTTAAATAGTTGTGGAAAGGGAAGATGAGGTTATCCAACTGTCAGGAACTTTTATTTTTTGAAAAAGAAAAAAATCATAACAAGTGTATGTGAAAGCCAATTAGGAGAAGGAAAGATGTGGTGGAAGGGTCCAAGTGGTGTGGGAGTCAGAGAAGTTAAGATAAAAATAAGTAAAGTACTGAGATGACACTGGAGGTGCAGCCAGAATGCAGCCTGGGGAAGAGAGTTCTTGCTAAAGAAAGGAGACAGAATGTTAAGTTACTAAGTGATATTGTCTGAAGTCCTCTGAGGAAGAAAGGAAATGTAGGAGAGAACATCTAGAGTTTTAAAATATTTTTTCTAATTTTTATTACAGTTGACATAAAGTATTATATTCGCTTCAAGCATATTATACAGTGATTAGACTGTATATAACTTGCAAAGTGATCACCCTAATAAGCCTAGTACCTATCTGACACCACACATAATTATTACATTATTGATTGTGTTAATCCCTTCCCCCTTTTCACCCATTTGCAACCATCAATGTGTTCTCTTTATCTACGATTTTGTTTTCATTGTTTATTTTGTTTTTTTTAGGTTCCACTTATACATGAAATCATGCGGTATTTGCCTTTCTCTCTCCTCTTATTTCACTTAGCATAATACCTTCTGGGTCATTCTGTGCTGTTGCAAATGGTAAGATTTCACTGTTTTTTATGGATGAGTAATATTCGTCTGTGTATATATGGCACATCTTCTTTACCCATTTGTCTATTGATGGACACTTCGGTTTCATTCATATCTTGAATATTGTAAATAATGCTGCAATCAACATAAGAATGCACATATCTTTCCCAGTTAATGATTTAAGTTTCTTAGGGTAAATGCCCAGAAATAGATATATTGGGTATTCTGTCTATCATTATAGCTTTTATATAGAAATCTATTTTACCTGATATAAGTATTGCTACCCCAGCTTTTTTTCATTTTCTTTTTTATAAAATATATTTTCTACCCCTTTATTCTCAGTCTCTGTGTGTCTTTTGACCTGAGGTGGGTCTTCTGTAGGTTGTAGCATGTGTATAGGTCTTGTTTTCTTATCTATTCAGCTATCCTATGTATTTTTATTGGATCATTTAATTCCACGTATGCAGAAAACTGCATACCTATCAATAGTTATTGATAGTATTCATATTTTTAGTATTCATATTTTTAATCTTTTTTCTTCTTCTTAAAACAGCCCCTTTAACATTCCTTCTAATACTGGTTTGGTGATGATGAACTCCTTTAGCTTTTCCTTGTCTGGGAAGCTTGTTATCTGTTCTTTGATTCTAAATGATAATCTTGCTTGATAGTCTTGTTTGTAGGTCTCCCCCCCCATCTACTTTATGTATTTCTTTCCAATCTCACCTGGCATTCATAGTTTCAGTGGAGAAGTTGGTTAAAAATCTTATGGGAATGCCCTTGTAGGTAACTAACTGCTTTTCTCTTGCTGCTTTTGAGATTCTCACTGAGCACATCTAGTCTTCCCCTAAATTTATTGAGCATTTTTATAACCAATGTTTTGAACTCTAAATCTGCTAGATTGCTTGTCTTCATTTTGTTTTGTTCTTTTTCTGGAGTTTTGTTCTGTTCTTTCATTTGAGACATGTTTATTTGTCTTCTCATTGTGGCTGCCCCTCTGTGTTTATTTCTATGTGTTAGGTAGATCTACTACATCTCCCATCATCAGAATAGTGACTTTAAGTAGTAGCTGTGTTGTAGAGCCCAGTGGCCCAGTCTCCTTGGCCAGTTGAACTGGTGTTCCAGGGTTGTCCCTTGCAAAGGTTTTGTGTGACCTTCTATTAAATAAATAAAATCTTTAAAAAATTTTAAAAAAGAAAAGAAAAAATAAGAGACTTATTTCTTCCTGATGAAAATAAGAAAAGAAGACTTACCTTTCCCTTTTTTTAGAACATTTACTCTAGAAAACTTGTAAGTGCTTCTCTGACTCTTTGAAATATATGTAAATCTTTAAAAAACTTAAATAAGCCTCTTGCCAGGCTTATATCCCAGGGCTGTCTTTTGGAAGCATGTGGGTATCATATCTTTGAAATGTAATGAAGGAAAATGTGACCCTACTTCCATTTCTGTGTGTTGGTAGGAGCATAATTTTGTCAGCATTTGCCTCACACCACGACACAGAACTACTTCCTATCATACCTATAGGAGAAGTTTCTTATTCCTCTGGATAAAATCTACTAGCTAACATAGGTGGTCACTCCAATTATCAGGTCAGTTTAGGATGAACTACTTGTGACAAATGGTGTAGTCAAGTCGTCTTTCTTTTATTTTTAATTATTTTATTTATTAATTTTTTAATCCTCACCCAAGGATATATTCATTGGTTTTAGAGAGAGAGGAATGTGGGGAGAGGAAAAGGGGAGAGAAGAAGGGGAAGATGAAAGAGAGTGAGAGAAATATTGATGCAAGAGAGAAATGTGGATTGGCTGCCTTCTGAATGTGTCCTGACTGAGGACCGGAACAGCAACCTGAGGATGTGCCCTGGCTGGAATCAAACCTGTGACCTTCAGAGTACAGGACAATGCTCCAACCAATGCACCATACTATCCAGAGAATGTCCTCTTTCTTGAGAACTAGTTAGGTTCACATTAGAGACATAATGTTGTGTATCTACTTGGCTATAGGAACAGACGGATTGACTGGTATCTTGGCATTGTCTTTAGCAGATTGCTTGTGGTGCGTAGCACACTCTGGTTTAATGCTTAGTCAATAGTAAAATTGTTTTCTTTCTCTTCTGCCTTTGTGGAGAAGGATCCTGGCTTGGGAGGAGAATTTGTTTTTAATTGTATCTCCCCAATAACCCAAGGTCATAGAGCAGTGGTAATGATGGAGCAGTTATGCAGTTAGTCATCAAGTTCCCAGTTCAGAGTTCTGTCCAGTAAATCACATGCTACTAACTAAAGAATACTTGTTTAGATGTGCATGGTTGACATTTTGAATGTATGTAGAAGATGGTCTGAAACTAGGAATATTAATAAAGGTAAGTGTAAAATACTGCTTTTACTTCAAAGGAGATAATGACTTTCTGAATTTACAAATGCATTTTAATATGTCAAATAGGGCAAAATGAATTCAAATTTCTGAGATACACCCCTAGTACTTATTTATCTTAAAACTGGAAGTTTGTATCTTTTAATCATTTTTCTTTAATTTCTCTTCCTCCCCACTCTCCTCTGGTAACTGCGAGTCTGATCTCTTTTTTGTTGAGATTTTTAAAATTTTGTTTTGTTTTAGATTTCACATATAAGTGGATTCATACAGTATTTTTGCTTGTCTGATTGATCTCACTTAGAATAATGCTTTTAAGGTCCGTCCTTGTTGTTGTAAATGGTAGGATTTCTCAATTTTCTATGGCTGAATACTATTTCATTTTATACATCCCTGTCTCCATCCATTTATCCATTGATGGACACGTAGGTTGTTTCCAAATCTTGGCTATTGTAAATAGCCAATATTGTATGCTGCTATGAGCATAGAGATGAAGATATTTTCTCAAATTACTCTCTTTTGGATATATTCTTAGAGGTGGGTAGTGCTATTACTAATTTTTTCAGTAGTACTGTTTTCCATAGTGGCTGTACCAATTTACAATATTGCCCACAGCACACGAGGGTAATGTACAACGTGACTGGAGTTAATATTGTTATATGGTGTATAGCAAAATTGTTGACAGTAAATCCTAAGAGTTTTTCTTGTAAGGGGAAAATTTTTATCCTTTATTTTTAAAAATTATATTTATATGAGATAATAAATACTGGCTGAAGCTGTTGTAATTATAATATGTAATTAATTATATACATAATTACATGTATATGTAATTGTATATAAATCCGTATACAATTACATATACATGTAATTATATGTATATAATTTATACACACACACACATAAAAATCAAACAATCATGTGTATACCTTAAATTTACACAGTGATGTGTGTCAATTATTTCTCAATACAACTGGGGGAAAAGGACTGAGGTGAGAGATAAGACCAGTACCTTATTCCCATTTGTGAAGTTGTGAATAAAAAGGTACCAGAAGGAGGGCAAAGTTTAGGATTTTTTTAACTCAATTTATGATCTCAGCACCCTTCTTCCTGAGTTGTCTTCTAAATTCTATGATGTTTCTGAAATTCTTTAGCATTGGCCACATGGGTTGATGGGTGGAGAGTAATTTAGGGGAACATTTTGGCTGCTGGCATTAATCTAGGGGCTACACTGCCATTTCCTCAAGTGTAGGGCATCCAGTCTGGATTGTGGGTACAGTGAACCATTGTTGCTGACATCTTCATGATGTTCCCCTCCCTGACTGCTCTCTATCTAGTTGAATGACCACTGATACCTCCACTGAGAACCTCAGTTTTGTTATCACAGCAAGCAAAGCCCTTATGGTAGTTGGCTCTGTCTCTTTCCACTAATTCTTGAGAACTTCTTGGTAATACACAAATAGTACATCTGCATGTCTATTGATGAAGGTAAGGAGGTATAAGTAAAATCTGGGAAAGAATAATATGAGTAATACTTCACAATATCATTTCATCACAACTTTTCTCATCTGCCTTGAACAATTCATAGAGTTATTCTCAGGAATAAATATGAAGAGAAGATGATACATGCAATTTAGATGGCAAAGTGCTCCCTAATTGTCGAAAAAATTATCACAAGAGGCTGACAATTCAAAGTGTAGTGGAGAGAGACTGAAGTATACATCAGAAGGATGAATGCAGTATAAATTCTTATGGCAAACTAGTTAATTTCATTTTGACAATCATTTTGAAATGATCGCACTAATGCCAGTCATGTGCTTTTCTTTTTTTATAAGAAAGTCTCTCATGTACTTAATGGCTGTCCCACAAAATGTGTTCTCTGAATTGTGCAACATGCTTGAAGTCTCACTTAGTCTGTACTTTACCAAGTTTTTATTATATTCTGCTTGTTTCTCCATCTAGAAATTAAAGAATATTTTTCACATTAGACATGCGTTTACTTATTAACGGAAACATTCTATGTGTCTGGAAAATTTGGAGGCAAAATTTCTCCTAGATTTATGCTCTGCTGAATATTACAAACATTAAAGAAACCCATATGCCCTGTAAAGGAAGAAATTCTATGAAGTTAGGCTACAAAGCGTAAAATGGGCTAATTTAAGAAAGTATGATTAGAATCTTCTAAATATATAGCAATATTGCCACATTGTGAAAGAATGAGGGTAGACTCCAAGGGCAGAGTCTACATTTTTAATATGGTATAAATAACTGTGCATGTGGGGGGAAAACATCAAAAAAAGGAAAGGAAAGACTACCTTGGACTTGAATGGTAAAGGCGAACTGGAAATGTTGAGCTTTGTGTGTTTTGTGGGGGGGAACAAATAAAAATGGAAAAAAAGGGGGTTTTCAGTCTCTAATAGTGTACATGGAGGTATGGGTGGTGGGAAAGGAAGATAATGGGTTTCCTTTAGAACCTGTTGTGTTTGTAATGCCTGGGGGTAGCCGGGAAATGTCTCCTGACCTGCAGTCATGAAAGGAGGCTTAGCTGGAGAAAAAAATTCAAAGATAATTGTTTTAGAGGTGACAGAAAAGCTACTGAATATTCTTAAAGTTATAAATTATAAGAATCTGAAAAACATAAATATTTGGAGATTCTAGGTCAAAATGAGACATAAGATTAAAAAAGAACCTATAAAATATGCAGTGGCAAAGGGTATAAGCTCCTTCTTTCTCTCTGCTGCGTAAATGTACCATAGTTTTTTGATCCACTCATTTGCTGATGGGCACTGGGGAGAGAGGTTTACAGGAACTACTATAAAGGACACATGGGCAAAATCAAGGGGGAGGGTGGAGGTGAGGGAGGGAGGTGGGTTTGGCTGGGGTGGGGTGAAGGGATGGGGAGAAAATGCAGACAACTGTAATTGAATAACAATAAAAATTTAAAAAAAAATATGCACTGGCTTTCCAAACTAAGTTTAAGTTAGAGGAAAACAAAGAATCAAAATCTTAAAATATGTGAATAGTTTGAAACCAACTAAACATAATACGTTATTTCCACCAACATCATTACTCTGTGGACTGTGGTAGGCAAAGTTGTGAATCAGATCACACTCTTGGCAATTCATCTGCCACTTTCTTTAGCATAAAAGAGCCCCTAGATGCCTTTTGTATTCAGCTGTGCTCAGCCTTTCCTCTGTCATGCCTCCTTCCTCAAGCACCCCCCACCTCCAGGATCTCGGAGCATTCCTTGTTAGCCCCTCTACTCCCACTTTTTTTATGAAAACCTTGAAATCTTTTCTACTTCTCCTCTTTTTCTTCACTAAACAAAAGCTAAACGATCCAATGCACGATGTGCTCTGTGTTAATGAACACTACTGTGATTATTTCAGTATCTTCTCTTCTTCCCCAAGTAACACACAAATACTTTTATTCTAAAGGCATGATTGCAACTTTTGTCACTGTAGAGGATGAGGAAACTGACTGTGCTTAAGCTTTACAAAAAGGCACTCTGATTACTTACTGTAGGGGCAGTTAAAATATTAGGTATGATTATAAAAGTTATATCATTTTAGAAAATTTCATAAATAACAGAACAATAAGAAAGAAAGCCAAGTTGCTTGAGAATAATAACTGATAGATTTCTATACCTCTTTTTTCATGCATATTTATTTTTAGTATCACATCACCATTCTCATCTTTTAGCCATTTTTCTCTCCATTTTTCTACTTAAAATTGATTGGGTACCCGCTATGTGCCAGCATATGGGTTAAGTGCCTTACAGGGACTAACTCACTTAATTCTCAGTACAACTATGCTGTTGACATTATTTTCTGCATTTTGTAGAGGATGAATAGAGACTTAGAGAAGCCAAGGAGCTTCCCCAAAGGCAAACAGCTAGTAACAGAAGAAGCAGGGCATAAATCTGGACCACCTGGATCTGGAGCTATACACTTGTGATTATGCTATGTAAAATGGTATGTTGTTTAAAATCTTGAAAGGGCTATCATAACAAACAGATTATCTCTCTCCAACATTTGTGTTATTTTTCCTCTAGTCAGGTATTTAAACCTGTATCTTTTGAATGCTAGTTATGGTGAATTTGCTTTACGACAATTCTTAGGACCATAGTTACTTCATAATTAGAGTAAGGCTTCTATCCACTCTTCATTTGGAAAAAGGTTTATTTTTGTTATTCATACTTTTGTACTTTGCCTGGCACTAGGCAACAGTGAATTACTGAACTCAGATAATTGCACAGTACTTTTAGAATGACTGTGTGCCATGAGCTGAGTTATAGTGTCCTGGATTGAGTAGTAAAGCTTACGATATTTTCTAGACACAAAATATACCAAGAGGAAATTTGAAATTTTTAGGCAGTGCTATACAAGTAAGACATACTGTGGGAACCACACTAATGTTCTTTCATGATTAAGTCAACAGAATAAAAATGCTTCTCTTACATTTTTCAAGTCCCGATACCCTCTTTCATGTTCTCTGGGGTTAAAATCACCAGTTTTAGCAAATAAAAAATAAGATGCCAAGTTAAATTTGAATTTGAGATAAACAACAAATTTTTTTGTTAGGATAAGTATGTCCCAAATAGTGCCCGCAATACAGTTGTGCTTTAAAAAAAAAATCATCATTTATCAAATTTCTAATTGGGCATTCAGTATTTCACCTGTCAGATGTCCTTGGTGAATCTCCTTGGTCTCAAACACTTGTTAAGTTATTTGAGTGATTTCAGAGCCTTCCTCTAAAAAAAAAAATAATGTCCTCCCCTAGCGCACCTTGTAACTCCTCACAGGTTGTGCTGGGCCCTCCTCCATCTCACCCGAACTGTGACTTGGTTTCTCCATGACTCACATTAAATGGCCATCTGATAGGTGACATATGCAATTGTGTCTTCCAACAACATAGATGTGCTTATTAAAGAGCTCAATCGTGAATAAGACACTGTTTAAGAGACACTTTAAAGGTCATGCTCCATTCTCCTTGGAGATTCTGGTGTGTCCTCCTGTAGCAGAGAATGGAAGCTGTGGGAGGTGGGACTGGAGACTCTTTAAAGTGCATGTATTTTTATGCATATGTTTTATTTCATTTCATTTTAATTTAATTTAATTTAATTTTGTTGTTTTACTTATTTAATTTTTATTGTATTTTTTCAATCATCATTTAGTCCCCTTAGACCTCCTCTCCCTAGAAATCACCACACTGTTGTCCATGTCCATGAGTCCTTTTTTCCTTTTTGCTCAATCCCTCCACCCCCTCGCCTCCCTGTCATCCTGCATTTTAATAATATCTTATATATTTGCCCTTATTTATCTTTAATATTTTACTCATTGTTTTACTTTATACTATATTGGTTTCCATATAAGTTTATGATACCTTAAATCATATCTGGCACTATGTGCCTTTTGATGTGGCATAAGATGAAGTATATAGTGCCACCAGGACATATTATTTGCCAAAACAGGTGAATGTAATTAAGCCTTTAGTATTAACTTTTACTTACAGGCTATAATGCTACTAACAGAACAAATCAAAAAAGACAATGGCATAGCTGAAGTCTAAAGATTGCTCTCCAATACATAAAACTTATATTTACTGCCTTGCATAGTTCTCTCTACTTGATTCTAGGCTGACCTTGAGACTTGTTTTTTGACCAATGGAATGTAGTAGAGGTGACACTGGGTGTGACATCTAAGCCTAGATGATAAGAAGACTTGCAGCTTCTGTTCTCAGAACACTTATTTTGGGAAGTTCCCTCTTGGAGTCCTACCTCCATGCTGTAAGAAGCTCAAGCAATATTGCAATGCCACAGAGAAGCATTTCTATGGACAGCTCCACTGTGCTCTCAGTGGAGAGTCAGCACTGACTCCAGGCATATGGTTGATTCTCCAAACTAGACGTTTACTCTAGTCAAGACTTCTGACTCTTCATGTCTGGCCATCATCTAACTGAAACTACATGAGAGACTCCAAGTAGGAACCTCACAATTGTTCAGTTAATCCACAGCACTGAGAAAATAGATAATAGGTTTTAAAACTGGGATTGTTAGTTATTCAACAATAGTTTAAGTGGAATATACCACAGGGAAGTAGACAAATAAACCCAGAATATAGAACATTTTGCAGGACAACTGACTGTTTCTTTAACAGACCAATAACAGATTTTTTTTAAATTGAAGAAGCATGCTCTATTTTAGACTAAAATTCACTTCAGAGACATAACATCCAAATATGTGCAGAAACTTCTTAGGTCCTAATTTAAACTAAGCAACTGTAAAAAGATATTTTTAAAGCAATTTGGAAAATTAGAATACATTCATAGGCTATTTATAGTTCTGTTAGCAGTTAGATGATATAAAGGCCCATTTTTTAAATAGTTGCATATGAATCTTTGTGAGAATAAAATATTTTGATATCTGCCATTTACTTTAAAATATTTCAGCAACAAGGATGATTAAATGAAAAGATGTGTAAAGCAAGAAGCAAAATCTTAATAATTTTTCACTTTGGTGAAGGATATGTTGAAGTCCATTGTGGAAGCTTCCTTTCTTCATCACATATTTGAAAATTTTCGTAAGTAAAAATATTCTCTAGAGCTTTTTCACAATGGGTTTGCCACCAGAACACAGGTGTCAAGAAAACCGCCACTAAATCAAAGCCAAAATGGGAAAGGAAAAGACTCACATCAACATTGTGGTTATTGGACATGTAGATTCTGTCAGGTCTACCACTACCGGCCATCTGATCTACAAATGTGGTGGGATCGACAAAAGAACCATCGAAAAATTTGAGAAGGAGGCTGCTGAGATGGGGAAGGGCTCCTTCAGGTGTGCCTGTGTCTTGGATAAACTGAAAGCTCAACGTGAGCATGGTATCACCATTGATATCTCCCTGTGGAAATTCGAAACGAGCAAGCATTATGTGACCATCATTGATGCCCAGGACATAGAGACTTTATCAAAAACATGATCACAGGCACATCTCAGGCTGACCGTGCTGTCCCGATGGTTGCTGCTGGTGTTGGTGAGTTTGAAGTAGGTATTTTCAAGGATGGGCAGACTGGTGAGCATGCCCTTCTGGCTTATACACTGGGTGTGAAACAGCTGATTGCTGGTGTTAACAAAATGGATTCCACTGAGCCGCCCTATAGCCAGAAGAGATACGAGGAAATTGTTAAAGAACTCAGCACCTACATTAAGAAAGTTGGGTACAACCCTGACACAGTAGCACGTGCCAGGTTCTGGTTGGAATGGAGACAACATGGTGGAGCCAAGTGCTAACCTGCCATGGTTCAAGGGATGGAAAGTCACCCATAAAGATGGCAGTGCCAGTGGAACCACACTGCTGGAAGCTCTGGATTGCATCCTGCCACCAGCTTGTCCAACTGACAAGCCCCTGCGTCTGCCTCTCCAGGATGTCTACAGAATTGGTGGCACTGGTACTGTCCCTGTGGGCCGAGTGGAGACTGGTGTTCTCAAACCCAGCACGGTGGTCACCTTTGCTCCAGTCAACGTTACAACTGAAGTAAAGTCTGTTGAAATGCACCATGAAGCTTTGAATGAAGCTCTTCCTGGTGACAACGTGGGCTTCAATGTCAGGAAAGTGTCTGTCAAAGATGTTCATTGTGGCAATGTGGCTGGTGGCAGCAAAAATGAGCCACCGATGGAAGCTGCTGGTTCAGAGCTCTGGTGATTATCCTGAACCATCTGGCAAAATCAGTGCAGGATATGTGCCTGTTGTGGTGTGAGACAGACAGTTGCTGTTGGTGTCATCGGTTCAGTGGACAAGAAGGCACCTGGAGCTGGCAAAGTCACCAAGTCTGCCCAGAAAGCTCAGAAGGCTAAATGAATATTATCCCCAACACCTGCCACCCCAGTCTTAATTAGTAGTGGAAGAATAGTCTCAGAACTATTTGTCTCAATTGGCCACTTAAGTTTAATAGTAAAGCACTGGTTAATGATTACAATGCATCGTAAAACCTTCAGAAGGAAAGGAGAATGTTTTGTGGGACATTTGGTTTTTTTTTGTGTGTGTGTGTATGTGGCAATTGTTAAGTTATTCATTTTTAAAATCAGTACTTTTTAATGGAAACAACTTGACCAAAATCTGTCACAGAATTTTGAGACCCATTAAAACGAAGTGTAATGAGAAATTTAAAATTTTCAAAAAAAACCTCCCAAAACTCTCGAGCAATTCAAAATGTAACACACACACATTAATCATTTATGATGTAAACATGAAAATTATATACATCCATATAAATACATGAATGGATAAAAAATTATTCAGAAAATATGAATTATATATCTTTTAGTGACATTATAGCTGACTTACATACCAAATAATATTTACTTTAATATAAATATACATTATTACAAAAATAAGGAATATAAAATACTTTATAACCAATCTTTTTGCCTTTTTTATATTCACAATGAAATTTAAGATTTAACAAAAATTTCCTTTATTTTTTTAATGGTATTTCCTACCCACTCCAGCCTTTTTCTCTATTTATACTATCATGTGAATTAGCATATTTTATTAAATGAATGGCCTTTTGGAAGACCTCAGGGATTAGAGGACATATATAAAGTATGTAATATCCCATATTAGATTTCAAAATTAACCTGTCTTCAATCATAGTTTTGCAAAGCAGGACAATCGTTGATTTTGCTTATGTATACCAATTCTAAACTGTTAATTACTCACTAGTTACTAAAAAGTAACTCCTTAAGTTTTGGTGGCTCTCGTTCTTAAATAAATTTAGATGAATACTTTATGTATAAAAATCTTGTTAATAATTCTTCTTTCAAAGATTTATTATAAAGAGAAGGATCACTGCATTAAAATGTCAAATGTGGTCCCAAAGTACATATTTTAAAGTGACCTTTAAATCATTTTGGAGCTTTTCATTTCTAATTAATATTATAGCAAATTGATAAATAATAGCACATATTACTTCTCATGAAATGTCTTTTTATAAACCTGAAAGGAACCCGAGAACCCCAGATTAAATTCATGTTAAATCACAAAATTAAGAGTTAAAGCTAAACCTAAGATAGTCAAGGATAAACGGTCTCAGCCTGATGTAGACAGCTTTGTAAGAACCCTTACCATTCTTACAATGTTCCTGCTGTGAGCTAGCTAAAAGCAGAGCTGAAAACTCATTCTTTTCATATAGGCCTTGAAGAAATGACTTCTGTGAATATGTTAAATATTAAATAAGTTATTAAGTTGTATTTTTAAAGTTTCACAGACCTTACTATTATCTCAGATTATTTGACAGAAGCCTTGATTCCTGAGCCCTTCTCAGTAGGATGGCAGTTTTGTCAAGAAGGAGCAAGCCTGTCCTGGTGTGATGGCAGAAGAATAAAGGGAACTCATTTACTTATGGCAGATTAGTTTTTAAATGTTACATTGACATTTCACATTGACATTGACAAAATGACTGGAGAAGTTTTTTTTCTTGCTATTCTCTGGTAAAAAAAAAAAAAAAAGAAAATTCCAAAAATAAAAAAAGCACTATTTAGGTCCCCACACTTCTATTGATTAGCTGACTACAGTGATTGTTTGGGACAGAAACTCAAAGGACTGAGCCACAATTTGTAAAACAAATTAATAAACACTACGTGAAATAAGAGTTTCTCTGTAATGTTAATAGAACAAAACTTTGTATTTTGTAGGTCCAGTTTGATTTGTTAAAGGAGGTGATTACGAGAGGGTCTATAATTTAGAGTTGATCTCATATGTACTGTGCAAAGATACAAAAGTAACAGTAATAGGAAATTAGTTTCCCGACAAGTACAGTGTGTTCTAATATAGAATAATCTCTCACAGAAAATAATCAATTAATAATAAAGCTGAAGACTTTTCTGCATTATCTGAACATTCACAGTCAGGATCTTTTTTATCTGGGGGTTGCACTTCTTCCAGCCTTTTATCTTTGCTTAAAGCTAGACTGGCAACAAAGTCACGCAGGTCCAGGGCTCTGGCTGTGGGGATGTCCACCCTGCTCCTGGCTCCTACGTGGCACACCTGGGGTAGGTGTGTCAGGAGGGCACCTTTCCTCCTGGAAACTCTGTTCCCTTCTCTTGGTGTTCCCTACCCGAAAGGAGTGGTGGCCATTTTTGTGTGTGAGAAACTCATTCCCTGTAGATCAGAACTAAACCTGGCCATTGATTCTGCGGGTGGAATGATGGCTAATAGCAAGAATAGTCATTCTGCATGGGTGTTTCCATTTTAGTTACCCCTAAAGTCTAAAGCAGCGTTCTCTGATTTCTGGGCACCTAAAAATACATGATGAAATTGTGAAACACATTGCAGACACTTGGACAACTTTCTCAGAATTCTGTTTCAACTGTGTGGAATGGGGTCAAGTTTAAGATCTGTTTTCAACAGTTTCTCAGAGTTAGTTTCTTTTTTTCGTTTCACGATATGACATGTAAATAAATAGCTTCACTGAGATACAATGCATATGTTATACAAATTACCCATGTAAAATGTATAATCAATTGCTTTTAGTGTTTTCAGCCATCACCAAATTTTGGAACATTTTCATCACCCCTCAAAATCCCCATACCCAGTAGCAATGACTCCCCATTCTTCAGTACCCCCTGCACCTGACAACCACAAATCTACTTTCTTTCTCCATACATGTGTCTAGTCTAGACATTTCACATAAATAAAATCATACAATATGTGGTCTTTTGTGTCTGGGTTCTTTCATTTAGCATAATGTTTTCAAGTTTCATTCAAGTTGTAGCACATATCAGTATTTTATTTTATTTTTTTGTCAAAAATATTTTATTATATTAATATACCTCATTTAATTTATCCATTCATCAGATAATGGAAATGTGAATTGTTTCCACTTTTTCACTATTATGAATAATGCTGCTATAAACGTATATGTACAAGTTTTTGTTTGGATGTATGTTTTTGTTTCTCTTATATATAAAACTATAAGTGGTTTTACTGGGTCATATGGTAACTTGATGTTTAATTTTTTGAAGAACAGATGACCAGTTTTTCCAAAGGAGCAGTACCATTTACATTCTCATTAGCATGAATGAAGGTTTACATCTTCATAAATTCTTGTAATTATCCTTTAAAAAATTTTAGCTATTCTAGTATGTAAAGTGGCATCATGTTGTAGGTTCACTTTAAATTTTCCTAATGACTAAAGTTGTTGAGCATCTCATGTTGACTTGGCCATTTGTATATTGTCTTTGAAAAAATTTTTTTTCAAATACTTTGGCCAGGTTTTAAGTTATTTGTCCTTTTATTATTATTTAATAGTTCTTTACATATGCTGAATGCAAGTTTCTTATCAAATATGTGATTTGACAATATTTTCCCCATCATTTTGTGGGTTGTCTTTTCACTTTATTGATGTTGATTATGGAAGCACCAATATTTCCATTTTTTTCCTTTGGTGTGAGCTCTAAGAAACTGGTGTTGCAAGGAACCACTCCCTAACCCAAGATCATGAAGATTTACTTCTGTATCTCCTATATTTTAGCTTTTACATTTATTTCTATGGTCCATTTTGAGTTAATTTTTGTCTATGATCTATAGTATGGGTTGAGTTTTATCCCTTTGCATGTTGATATCCAGTTGTCCCAGCAATATTTGTTGAAAACATTTTTTTCCCTAATGAAATATCTTGACACCTTTGTTTAAAGTTAATTGCCTATAAATGTAAGAATTGTTTTTTGTGACATTCATTCTATTCCATTAATTTATGTCTATTCTTGTGTCACCATCACACTTTTGATTACTGTAGGTTAAGTTTTGGAATTGGGATATGTGTCCTCCAATTGTATTTTCTTCAAGATTGTTTTGGTTATTCTGTGTTCTTTACAATTCCATATGATTTTAAGGATCAACTTGTTAATGTTTGCTAAAAGCTAGGTGGGATTTTGATAGGAATTGCTTTGAATCTCTGCATCAAAATGGGAAATATTACCATCTTAACAATATCAAGTCTTGTAATTTGTGCACATAAACGTCTTACCATTTATTTAAATTTTTAATTCTATCAATAGTGTTTTGTAGTTTTCAGTATCCAATTCCTGTACTTTTATTGTTAAATGTATTTTATATATATATATATAATTTTTGATGTTTTTTAAGTAGACATTTTTTTAATCCTAACCTAGGGATATGTTTCCTTTGATTTCAGAAAGAGAAAAAGGTAGAGGAGAGAGAGAAAGAGAAAGAGAGATGTGAGAGAGAAACATCGAACTATTGCCTCCAGTAGTGCCCCGACCAGGAATTGAACCCACAACCTGGATATGTGACCTGACTGAGAATCGAATCTGCAAACTTCTGGTGCATGGGACAATGCTCCACCTAGCTGGGGCCTGATGACATCTTTTAAACCTCAACTTCCCTTCTTTCTCTTCTGCCCCATGTTCTTCTACTTTCATTGGGAGAGAATGGCAAACCATTCATGGGAACCCTCAAGTCAGTGTTGGGAACCACCTTGCCTGGTTTCAGAAGCTGTAATGCCCCATGGCTAAGGCTGAGTAAAGAGACCTTAGGACCATAAGCCACTAAGGAGAGAAAGCTTATCTCCCTGGCAGGGGCACCACCTCTGCCCCCTTTTACTTTACTCTGCTTGGCCCCAGGCGGATGACTGGTTAGCCAATAATGGGTAAGATTCCTCAAGGGAGGAATGACCTAAGACGGGCATGCTCATGAAGAGGCCCTCAGGGAAGTACTTGGGAGACTATAGAAAAAGGGGGTGATGGACCCTTACCCCTTGGCTTTGACATAGCCTGAGTCCTCATTTTGTCTGTGATAAGTCTCTTAATCTCTTGGCTGCCTTACTTCTCCTGCCTGACTTAAGCCTGAAACAAAACGGGAGGGTGGTGCAGCCCTGGACAGGAATGGGCGGTCCCCTGGGGCGATCAGGCCTGAGAAAGAATGCATAAGATCCTGTGAAACCTGCTTTGCTAAGAATGCCCTCAGTTTTCTGATAAAGGTCCAAGCATGGAATGAGTCTGTTTCTGAAAGTTTTTCAGCCCTTTAGCTAACTGACCCTGACTCAGAATAAGCCCTCATAGTTCTTTGAATGTCATGTATTGTTTGATCCTTACTGCCTGACAATGATTGATGAGCTTTATGTATATGCCCTATATTCCTATACAAATAAACCCAATAAAAGCCCATTGAGGAACAGTCTCCTGGCCCTCCTCCTTTGAGAGATCAGCCACCTATCCTCCCTAAGTAGATCATGTCTTGGTAGACTTATTGTAGTCCACAGCGGAAGGCAGGGCTCTGTGGGTGGAGGCTGCCAACAGGTCAGCCCCATGCTCAACCCTCATAGAAAACCCCAACCCAGACTCCTTTCTTGTCAGCCATTGTCAGACCTGATTGAGAGCCATATTAATGCTTTCTCTAGAAATAGCTTTTTATACCCTCTTTTCACAAGCATATGTTCCTGATATAGTCTTTCCTATAAGTCAGCCAGGCAAATGTTCTGTTAGCTGCCTGCCGAACCATCCAACACCAAGGAATAGACAAGAGTCACACATACTATGCTATTCACTCAGTTGTTACTGAATGCAGGTTCACTCAAAGTAGAACATCAACAAAACATTAAAATCCTACTCACACTCTAACAATCTAAGAGACCTATAACATATACACACAGAAATCAATATAGGATAATGAACCAGGTCCCTGAGTCTCAGTCTGCAGGTCCAGGAGACAGCACAGTGAGCAAGGGAGCCATCATCATCTTGCAAGGAAGGATCTCCGGAGCCAGGTGGGCAGCAGAGAAGACAAAGTCCTCAGTCCAGCAGGGCAGAGCCTCCGGTGGCCAATGGCAAGGAAGATCAGTGTGGCCTGGAGCAGGATTCTGGTGTGTGGATCTCGGCTGTCTCATCAGTGGTCTGGAAACTGCCTCAGTTGTACCTTGAAAGTCGTGTAGTCCACCCTTCTGGGTCTTTTCGATAAATGTATTGGCACCTCTGATACCAAGTGTGGAATTTGCCCAGAAGCCTGTGGATTGTAGGTACATAGCTCTTTTGCTTGACACACCTGCTGGTAAGTGTGGAATTTCCCCAAGAGCCTATCTATGGGAAGTCCTGTTCTGCAGATGTAGCTGCTCTGACCACCTGTGTATATATATTAAGTGTGTCTCCTTGCCAGACGTGTCTGTTCTGACAACGTGGGCAGATATCTTAGGAATGTCTCCTTGCCAGATATGTCTGCTCTGACTAGGTAGTTTCCTTCTTGGACCAAAGTGTCATGGCTGACTGATAGCCATTTTAGTTGACTTGAGTGACTCCACTTTGATTTATGTACTTTATGCTATTTTGATTGGGCCAATGCCATTTTATTGATCCTGCTCTCCACACCTCCTGGAGAGTGTGAGTATGTGGTATCAGCCTCCATATCTGAAGCAAATTGTGAGTGGGGCATCCTCTGTCTGTGGGGTAGTCGCAACAGAAAGATATTTCAGTATCTAAATCCCAAAATTCCTTTTTACATTTAAAATTGACATGTACTATTAGGTTATTTTGAAGTGTACAATATAATCTATAAATTTCAAAATTCTTGATGTCTATAGAAACCATTGTATCATTTAGATTTTGATTCTGTGCAGAGCCAATTACATTCTCTTTAAAGCTTATTTCCATCATATGATGTTACCTACTGGTGCTTTCCTAGTTCAACTTAAGAAATCATAAACAAATCCATTGTTGAAATGCCTCTCAGAAAGTTGAAAAGAGACCTCTTTTTAAGTAGCTACTAGAGATGATTTTTATATTTAAACTAAAATATTTTCTCAGTAAGAAATTTGAAAATAATATGATGCCAGAAGATTCTTATTCTTGTTATTTGCAGCAAATTCTTGGGAAAGGCCATAGGATACCACCGTTTTCATGAGAGCTTCAAGGGCCCTGATGATCAGAATTTTCAGGGTCTTACTACATTTTAGCAAAACACTTGAGACATTTCAAAAAGAGTGTGAAGATATTGGCAGTTTATTTTTGTGATCCCTTCATTGTGTCAGGAGAACATACATTTTCTTCTTCTTCTTGAAGGAGAAGCTTGATTCCTATGGATAAGGGGATGGAGACTATATATACATATATAGATGTGTGTGTGTGTGTAATATTGGAATATTACAATTACTCCTTGTAAAAGAGCATTAGAAAATATGTTAAAGTGTATTTGTATGAGTAATGCTATATTAGAGCTCTGCCTGGCATATAGATAATACCTGTATCATTGTGGAATGAATGCAGGAGGTAATAAAAGGTATGTTTCTCCATCTGAAAATGTTCTCGGTCTCACAGATATGTTATTTCTTCTCAGATCTATCATTTATGTGTTGGTATTAAGTAGACCATATGACACCCACTTTGTTTTGTAAGCCATCTATTCAAGTATGGAGGAATATTTATTTACTCTTGAAGATCGAGACGCTTGTCCTGTCCTCACCCTGTATACCTTGTTGGTTAAGAGAGGTTTTTGTTTTTTTAGGAATCAAGAACCAAGAAGGGCAATGTTTTCATTGTTAAGGTGATGGCTATGATAAAAATAGAAATCATCTTTTTAACATCATTTTTAATTACTGTTGATATTCAATGCTGTTTCATATTGGTTTCAGGTGTACAGCATAGTGGTCGGACATTTAGATACTTTACAAAGTTATCCTACCAATAAGTCCAGACCTGCCTGGTACCATACAGTTGTTACAACATTATTGACTATATTCCTCATGCTGTACGTTACATTTCTGTTACTATTTTGTAACTGCAAATCTGGACTGTTTAATCCCTTCCTCTTTTTCACCCAGCACCCTGAAGCCCCTCCTGTCTGGTGACCGTGTGTTTGTTCTCTGTATATATGAATCTGTTTCTGTTGTATTTGTTTATTTTGTTCTTTAAATTCCACCTAAAAGTGAAATAACATGGTGTTTGTCTTTCTCTGTCTGACTTATTTCACTTAGCATAATACCCTCTAGGTCCATCCATGTTGTCATAAATGGTATGATTCCATTCTTTTTTATGGCCAAGTAATATTCCATTGAATACATGTATTTCTACTTTCTCATCAAATTGTCTGCTGATGAGTACTTAGGTTGCTTCCATATCTTGGCCATTTTAAACAATGCTGCAGTGAACATAAGGGTGCATACACTTTTCAAATTAGTATTTTGGATAAATTCCCAGAAGTGGAATTGCTGAGTCATAAGGTAGTTCTATTTTAAATTTTTTGAGGAAACTGCATGCTGTTTTCCATAGTGGCTGCACCAATTTGCATTCCCACCAACAGTACACGAGGGTTCCTTTTTCTCCCTATCCTCCCCAGCACTTGTGTTTTGTTGACTTACTGAGAAGAGCCATTCTGAAGGTATAAGGTGATAGCCCACTGTGGTTTTATTTTGCATTTTTTAAAACAAAATTAATCTTTATTGTAATTTTTTCCATTACCATTTAGACTCCTTACATCCCCTGCCCCTAGCAATCACCACAAGGTTGTCCATATGTCCATGAGTCCTTTTTCCTTTTTTCCTCAATCCCTCCATGCCCTAACCCCCCTCCCCCACTAGATGTCATCTGCTCTCCATCTATGGGTCTGTCTCTATTTCGCTTGTTAGTTCAGTTTGTTCATTAGATTCCACATGGTATTTGTCTTTCTCTGACTGGCTTATTTCACTTGCAAAATGTTCTCCAGGTCCATCCATACTGTTGCAAAGGGTAAAATTTTCTTCTTTTTTACAGCCAAGTAGAATTCCATTGTGTACATGTCCCATAGTTGTTTTATCCACTCATCTAACGATGGACACTTGGGCTGCTTGCGTATCTTGGTGATAGTAGATAATGCTGCAATGAACATAGGGTGCTTATGTTCTTTTGAGTTAGTGTTTTGGATTCCTTTGGATATATTCCTAGAAGTGGGATCACTGGTTCAAAAGGCAGATCCATTTTAAATTTTTTGAAGTATCTCAACGCTGCTTTCCATGTGTCTGCCCCAGTCTGCATTCCCACCAACAGTGCAAAAGTGTTCCCCTTTCTCCACATCCTGGACAGCACTTGTTCATTGATTTATTGATGACAGCCATTCTGATGGGTGGGAGATGGTATCTCATTGTGGTTTTAATTTGCATATCTCTGATGATTAGTGATGTTGAACATCTTTTCATACGTCTATTTGTCAACTGTGTGTCCCCTTTGGAGAAGTGTCTTTTTCCATTTTTTAATTGGTTTATTTGTTTTTCTGGTGTTCAGTTTCGTAAGTTCTTTATAAATTTTGGATATTAACCCCTTATTGGATGTATTGGCAAATATGTTTTCCCATTCTGTGGGTTGTCTTTTTATTTTGTTGATGATCTCCTTTTTTTTATGCAAAAACTTTTTAGTTTGGTCTAGTCCCAGTTGTTTATTTTTCTTTTGTTTCCCTTGCCTGTGGAGATATATCCAATAAAATATTGCGGTGAACAATGTCTGAAATTTTGCTGCCTTTGTTTTGTATTTATTCTTGTGTGTGGTACAAGAAAGTGGTCTAGTTTCTTTTTTTTTGCATGTATCAGTCCAATTTTTCCAACACCATTTATTGAATAAACTATTTTTAGCCCATTGTGTGTACTTGCTTCCTCTGCCAAATATTAATAGACTGTAAAGGTATGGATTTATTTCTGGGATCTCTCTTCTGTTCTATTGACCTATGTGTCTGTTTTTATGCAATTACTAGGCTGTTTTGATTATTATGGCCTTGTAGTATAGTTTGATATTAGGTAGCATGATTCCTCCAACTTTGTTCTTCTTTCTCAGGATTGCTGTTGCTATTCAGGGTCTCTTGTGGTTCCATATAAATTTTTGAAATATTTGTTCTAGTTCTGTGAAATATGACATTGGAGTCTTGGTAGGAATTGCATTGAACCTATAGATTGCTTTGGGTAGTATGGACATTTTTAATAATGTTAATTCTTCCTATCCATGAACACAGTGCGTGCTTCCACTTATTTGTATCTTTTTCAATTTTTCTCTTTGGTGTCTTATAATTTTGCATGTACAGGTCTTTTACATCCTTGGTTATATTTATTCCTAAGTATTTTATTCTTTTGAAGCAATTGTGAATCAGATTATTTTCTTAATTTCCTTTTTTGTTGGTTCATTGTTTGCATATAAAAATGCAACTGATTTCTGGATATTAATGTTGTATCCTGATAAATGTTTTGAATTCACTTATTAGTTCTAGTAATTTCTTGATGGAATCTTTGGGGTTCTCTATGTACTGTATCAGGTCATCTGCAAATAAAGACAATTTTATTTCTTCCTTTCCAATTTGGCTGCTTTTTAGTTCCTCTTCTAATCTGATTGCTGTGGCTAGGACTTCCGTTACTATTGAATAAGAGAGACCAAAGCAGACATTCCTATCTTGTTCCCAATCTTAAGGGGAATGCCTGTAGTTTTTGCCCATTGAGTATGATGCTGGAAGTAGGTTTGTCATAGATAGCCTTTATTATGTTTAAGTATTTTCCCTAAATTGCTGCTTTGCTGAGGGTTTTTATCATGAATGGGTTCTGGGTTTTATCAAAAGGTTTTTCAACATCTATTGATATGATCATGTGGTTATTATCCTCCACTTTGTTTATGTGGCGAATCACATTTATTGATTTGTGAATGTTGTACCAACCTTGCATTCCCAGAATAAATCCCACTTGATCATGGTGTATGATCTTTTTGATACATTGCTGTATTTGGTTTGCTAATATTTTGTTGAGGATATTAGCACCTGTTTTTATCAGGGATATTGGCCTATAATTTTCTTTCTTTATAGTGTATTATCTGGTTTTGGAATTAGTAAAATGCTGGCCTCATAAAATGAGTTTGGAGGTCTTCCCTCTTCTTGAATTTTATGAAATAGTTTGAGAAAGGGAGGTGTTAGCTCTTCTCCAGAATGTTTGGTAAACTTCACCTGTGAAGCCATTTGGTCCAGGGCTTTCATTTGTTGGGAGATTTTTGATTACTGCTTCAATTTCATCAGGTGTAATCTGTCTATTCAGATTCTCTGATTCTTCCTGATTTAGTTTTGAAAGATCATATGTTTCTAGGAATTTATCCATTTCATCCAGGTGTTCATATAATATAATTGTTCATAATCTTTTCTTACAATCCTTTGTCTTACTTTGCTGTCAGTTGTTATTTCTTCACTTTCATTTCTGGTTTTATTTATATGGATTCTCTTTTTTTTTTCTTGATCGGTCTGATTAAAAGTTTGTCAATCTTGTTTATCTTTTCAAAGAACCAGCTCTTGGATTCATTGATCTTTTGTATCTTTTTTTTTAAGACTCCATTTATTTCTGCTTTGATCTTTATTATTTCATTCATTCTACTCACTTTGGGCTTTTTGTTTGTTTGTTCTTTTTCAAGTTACTTTATATGAGAATTTAGATTTTTTTTGAGCTTTTTCTTTCTCTTTTTGAAGGGGGGCGATTGCCTGTATTGCTATGAATTTCCCTTTTAGGATTTCTTTCCCAGCGTCCCACAGATTTTGGATTGTTGTGTCCTCATTTCCATATGTTTCGAGGTATCTTTTGATTTCTTCCTTGGTCTTGTTGTTGACCCATTCATTGTTTAGTAATATGACATTTAACTTCCATGCCTTTGCATGTTTTTCAATGTTCTTGTGACTGACTTCTAGTTTAAAAGCATTTTGGTCAGAGAACATGCTTGATCAGATTTCAATCTTCTTAAATTTATTGAGACTTGTTTTGGGTCTCAACATGTGGTATGTCCTAGAAAACGTTCCATGTACAGTCGAAAAAGTATGTATATTCTGCTGCTGTGGCGTGAAATGGTCTGAAGGTATCAATTAAATCCATTTGATCTATTGTGTCATTTAAGGCTGCTGCCTCCTTATTGATTTTCTGTCTGGATGTGCCATCCATTGAAGTCAATGGTGTGTTGAAGTCCCCATCTATGATTATATTTCTGTCAGTCTCTCCCTTTATGTCCATCGAGATTTGCTTTACATATTTAGGTGTCTCTGTGTTGGGAGCATAAGTGTTTGAGAGGGTATATCCTCTTGTTGGATCATTACCTTTATCATTATGTAGTATCCTTCTTTGTCTCTTACAGAGCCTTGATTTTAAAGTCTATTTTGTTGGATATAATTACTGCTACACCAACTTTTTTCTTTTCCATTTACATGAAATATCTTTTTTCAACCCTTTACTTCTAGTCTGTGTGTATCTTTTGATCTGAGATGTGTCTCTTGGAGGTAGCATATATATGGGTCTCGTTTTCTTACCCATTCAGCTACCCTCTGTCTTTTGGCTGGAGCATTTAAGACATTTACATTTCAGGGGATTATTGATATATATGTATTTAGTGCCATATTATTGTTAGACTGTTTTCCTTTTTCTTTCTTTCTTTCTTTCTTTCTTTCCTTTTTCTTCTTCTTCTTAAAGTAAGTCCTTTAACATTTGTTGCTGTACTGGTTTGGTGTTAACAACTTCTTTAGCTTTTTCTTTTCTGGGAAGTTCCTTGTTTCTTCTTCAATTTTAAATGATAGCCTCACTTGGTAAAGTAGCTTTGGATATATGTCCTTGCTTTTCATCACCTTTGATATTTCTTACCACTCCTTTTTGGCCTGAAATGTTTCTCTTGGATAATCAGATGCCAGTGTAATTGGTGCTCCCGTGTAGGTAATTACCCACTTTTCCCTTGCTACCTTCAGTATTCTTCCTTTGTCTTTAAGCCTTGTCATTTCAATTATGATGTATCTCAGTGTAGACCTCTTTGGGTCCAACTTGTTTGGGGCTATATGAGCTTCCTGGACTTGTGTGTGACTTTTTCCTTCACCAGATTAAGGAAGTTTTCAGTCATTATTTCTTCAGATAGGTTCTCAATCCCTTGCTCACTCTGTTCTCCTTCTGGTATACTCAGGATGTGGGTGTAGTTATGCTTCATGTTGTCCAAAATATTTCTTAATCTCTCCTCATTTTGTAAAATTCTTTTTCTTTTTGCTGCTCTGCCTGGGTGTTTTTTTTCTACCTTGTCTTCCAAATCACTGATGTGATCCTCTGCTCCATCTAATTTACTGTTTATTCCTGGTGTAGTATTTATCTCAGACATTGCATTCTTTATTTCTGACTGGTCCTTTGTTATGGTTTCTATGTCTCTTTTAAGGCTTTTGAGTATTCTTATAATCATTACTGGAAGCTCTCTATCAGATAAATTGCTTGCCCCCATTTTATCTAGTTTTCTTGGAGAATTCAGTTGTTTTTTCATTTGTGATCTGTTTCTTTGTCCTCCCATTTTGTCTGCTTCTTTGTATTTTTCTGCCTTAGCTGTTAAACTAATGAGCCATTAAACTGATCTGTTGTTAATATAATCAAGCTATAATCAGCAGCCTGGCTTAAATACCACAGGGTGGGGCAGAGTAATTTCTGTGGGCAGGACTATTGCTTCCCCTCAGGCTCCTGCCATTTGGAGAGGATTGCCCTGCCTGAGAGAGATGGTCTCTGCAGTATGGGGAATGACTCAGCATGGGGATCCTGGAGGCTGTTCCTTCAGTTCTCTCCCAGAGCCACCAGCACCAGACTCTCCTCAAGAGTCTCTAGTCCACTCTGCACTCTCTGCTGGAGCCCAGGGTAAGTGGCTGCAAAAATATTTTGTGTGTTGGTCCTTTAAGAGGCTCTCTCCATCTCTAGCATTCTCTTCCTGGCCAACAGAACCCCTGCCGCTTTTCAATGTTATCTGTGTTTCTTTACAGCTCTGGTGCTGTGGGCTGGGGAGATCAGTTTGGGGTTTAGATTCCACACTTCTCAGGGGGAACTCCCTGACCACTGAAATATCCATCTGGAACTTCAGCTGCTGCCCATAGGAGCACAGCCAGCCCTCTTACTCCATCTATGCACTCCCTACCAGTCATACTGTGGTAAGGTGGTTTCTTCCTTTTGTCCTTGGCTATGAGGCTTCTCTCCAGCTAGTGTTCAGTTAGTTATTCTGGATGATTTCTCTACAATTTGTAATTCCAGAGTGGTCCTGGAAGGAGGTTAGTGTAGCTTCCACTTACTCCCTAATTTGCATCTTTTGATGATCAGTGATGTTGAGCATATTTTCATGTTAATTGACCATCTGTATGTCTTCTTTCTAAAAATATCTATTCAGGTCCTCTGCCCATTTTCTAATTGGTTTGTTTGTTTCTTTGGTATCAAGTCATAGGAGTTATTTAATAAATTTTGGATATTAACCTTTTATAAGATGTTTCATTGACAGATATCTTATTCCATTCAGTGTGTCGTTTTTTTGTGTTGTTGGTTTTCTTTGCTGTGCAAAATATTTTTTAAATTTGATTTAGTCCTGTTTATTCCTTACTTACAAATGAGACAGTTAATTCAAATGATACCAGGTCAGAACTCAGTAAGAAAAAGTGATTATTAAGTGTTGTTAGACATCCATTCTTACTCAAGGTTGTTATTCCTGTCCTCTAAAATACTGTATTTTATCAACCTTACGCTGTTATTGCTAAAATGTACCATTACTGTACATGCTAAAAAATACCCATGTTGTCAATTAAGTTTTGGCATAATTATTGCTTATCACATAATTTTCCTGCACATTTTTGTCTTCTGTGTTTTTGAAAACATTTATAATACTACATTTCATGAAAGAGTGCTCAATTTTGAGCTCCCAGATTTCCTTCTCAGCTACTGGCACTCTTTCCAAAAGTTTTAATGTTGGCACTTTCTTAATCATTACAGATGGTGTGAAAATAAAGCCTTTACATACATCAACCAAGAAGTCATTGTAAAGGACAATTAAACAATGCATAAAATTAAACTGAAGCAATAAAAATATAACCAAGTTTGCACATACACAATAATGACAATTACATAGCAATTCTGCCACAAAAAGCATGAGAGACCATTAGAAGACACACACACTATGATCCCAGATATGTTAAAATGCTAAAAAATCTCTATTTTAGGATTGCTGAAATACATAAATTTGTTGCATACAACTAGCAGCTTGTGTCCCAAGTAATGCACTTGGGACAAAGAGCTGTGAGAAAGGCCGTTGAAGTCTCACGGAAAGGCCAGATAGACAGACTGCTTCATTGGTTGCAAATCACCCTAAATTTCATTTCTTAGACATGAGATATGTCTTTACTACGTTTTTTTTTTTTTTAATCTGGACAGCAAGATGGATTTACTTTACCAACTTGGCCAAGACCTGCTTTGCAGTAGTATGCCAGGTAGCTTTAGCAAATGGATGTGAATATTTTCTACTCTTTCATGAGTAATTTAACAGTAGATGTAATATGTCCAATCAGCCTGTATGGGTAGCCCTTTATAACTTCATTGTTGGTGGCTGCATTAAACCCATTTTTTCTCTCTGAAGGGCATAGTACATGGTTTCACTAAGCACAGATTTTGTGTTTATTTTTTTCTAGAGCAGCTTTAACCTTTCAACTTTCCCCTTTTAAGAAGCCAGTTACTATATAGAGTTTTTTCTTCTCTTGGCAAGAAAAAAGATATAATCTTGAGGACACTCATAAATGTCTAGTAGTACAGTTTCACCTAGACTGAAAATATGAAAATGTTTATGCAAATGTTTTTGCATTAATGGAATAGGTATTTTTAAAAGGAGTTATATTTAGATATATGTTCCTTAATAATAAGAATGATAACAAATAATGACTATCTCACCAGGATTGTAACTTTAACTAGATTTTAATTTAGTTAATAATGTATAAAAAATTGATTCTGTGTTAAGTATAGAATGGCTATTTTATTTTGCTCTCTTTATAATGTTATTTTTAATTTTTTAATGGAGAAAATTAATAGTACAATGAATAACTTTGTACCAGAATTCCACATCAAATGCAGTGCCTGACACAACTGAGAGTGGAGGAGCCATCCCATGGCATGAGTATTTCATTCCTGACACTGGTTTAGCTCCCACTGAGGATGCTTCTAATTTACTTATTGTTGAATACAAATAAGTCTTTTTCTTTTATGCATTATTAAGAAACAATTATTTTTAAAAGCTAAAATTCACTTTAAGTCTTAAGTCAAATGCGTAGAATTCCAACAGTGGGCTGATGGGCACTCAGCAGATACTGGTTGAATCTGTGGAGAGGAGCCAAATGGTGTCATGGCCTCGGGCCAGCATGTTGTAAAGCACTACAAGTGATTTCTCATGGGCTATCCCATGTGCAGATTCATCTAGTTTAACTTCTTGTTTTACAGGGGGTGATATTATGGCTAGAGAACTGAAACAGTTTAAGATATTTTGTATAACATTGAAAAAATAGACATTTCTGTAAATAAAAAATATACGGAAATATTAACTGCTTACCCTGAGCGGTCCCTGAATGTTTCTTAAGAACTATTGATACATGGACTTATCTGCATTAAGTTGTTACAATTGTGTTTGTACTTTGTTGAAAATCGTTAAAAATTCCTTGCCCCAAATCTTGCAGACAACATCCAAGAATATTGCGTTTAGGTACATATGGAGATATGCCAGGCTTCTAGGAGTAAGAATCAAAAAAAGACTCGGTGCTAAAAAGCCTGCTTGGGTCATTAGATTCTTCATAGAATTCCACAAAATACTCTACTACCAAAAGGAATAGATTATTCCCCTCTCTTTTGCTGGTCTCTAAAGTAGTTCTCATTTGGTTACATTACAACTATCTGGTTTAAAACAAACCGGTGCCAGAGCCCCGCCCCAGGGGCCGATTCAGTGAATTGGGTGTGGAGTGCGCACACTCACTGTCTCCTACCATCTCAGGCATTGTTCATATGCAGCCTCGTGAAGAAACAGAGCCTTAAAGGACAATGGGCCCTAAAAGTCCCCAAGACCTTTTCAGGAGGTCCACAAAGTAAAACTTATTCTGATAATAATACTAAAACACAATTTGCCCATTTCACTGGTACAGCAAAAGACAAGGATGTGTGACATTGCTGGCACCTCAGCAAGAATCAAGATTGTGTCAACAAGTAGGTATCATGTCCTTTACTGTTACACACATTACATTAAAAAAATCCATGTTCGCTTTGGAATCTCCTTTATGAAGTAGTATCAATCTCAAATTTTATTAAGCCTCAACCCTAAGTGTATGTCCTTCTCACAGTCTGTGTGACAGAACAGGAAGTACACACAAAGTTCTTCCCGGGCGTGAGGAAGTGAGGTGGCAGTGATGAAGGAACACACCTGTGATAGCGTGACTTGGGGGCTGAAAGAGCTAGCTACCTAGCTGCTTATTTCATGAAATATCAGTTTCACTTGAAAGACTGACAAGCTATACTTACTCAGCCTTGAGTATTGACATGTTTAGTTTTCTTTCTTTCTTTTCATGAATCAGTTGAGACTGTCACTTCAAAAATAATGGACTATATTTGTTGCCAGTAGGAAAATTGAACTTTCAAGTGAAAATTAAGATTTTGGAAAATGTGTTCTTGTTCTGTGAGTCGAACACCTTCCTCATACTGACTTTTCTGATTAGATTGGTGGTGATATTAAAAAACTGTGATTTCAGTATTTGAAAGGTCTGCATACCACAGTGAAGCAATGTTTTCAAAAGTGAACATGGCATATGTTATAAAATTGTGCATGCGTAAAAGACCTATTCAAATACTTGAGAGATCATTAGATTTTAATGTAACATAATATGAAGTTTCCTTGAAATGATTGCAGATTCCACATTGCAAGCAACTCTAAAAAAAATTAAAACTTGTCAACTTTGGTGTACTGTGAAAAAATATTATCCACAATTTCCTAGAGAAGAGATTAAAATACTTCTCCCTTTTTCAACTTTATATATTTTGAGACAGATTTTCTTAATGTATTTCAACCAAAACTATCAAAGCAAAAGTTTCAACGCAGAAGCAAATATGATAACCAAGCTATCTCTTATCTTATTAAGTCAGAGTTTAAAGATATTTCCAAAGCTTTAAAACAATGTCACTCTCTCCTCTTTGTTTCCCTTAAAACATGTACTTTTAATTCACTGTAATGAGGTAACAAATACATATCAGAGATTAAATGGTAATTGTTACAAAATCTAATACAAATTCATAAAAAAGTTTCAGAACAAGTTTTAATTTTATATTTCAGCATTATTGAGATATAACTTATACATAACATTCTATAAGCTTAAGGTACACACATAATGATTTGGTATATGTACAGATTGTAAAATGATTGTCACAATAAGGTTAGTTAATACATTCATCACCTCACATAGCTACAATTTTTTTGTTATGAGAACTCTTAAGATCTATTCTCTTAGCAATTTTCAAATATATGGTACAATATTATTGACACATTGTACATTATATCCCAAAAACTTATAATTGAAAGGTTCTGTACTTTTGACCACCTTCATTGATTCTCCCCATCCCCCATGTCTGCCTCTGCTAACTACCAATCTGGTCTCTGTTTCTATGGCTTTGGCTTTTGTTCATTTCCACACACAAGTGATATCCATGGTATTTGTCTTTCTCCGTCTGACTTATTTCACTTAGCATAACGCCTACAAGGTCCATTCATATTGTCACTAATGTCAGAAGTTTCTTATTTTTATGGCCAAATAATATTCCATTAGACATACTTTCGTTATGTATTCATCTGTTGATGGACATTTAGGTTGTTTCCTTTCCTTGCTTATTGTAAATAATGTAGAGTTGCAATGAGCATGCAGTATAGATATCTCTTCAAGATAGTGACTTCATTTCCTTTGAATATATGTACCCGGAAGAAGAGCTACTGAATCGTATGGTAGTTCTAGTTTGAAGTTTTTGAGGACTCTCTCTACTGTTTTTATAGTGGTTTTACCAATTTACACTCCCACCAACAGCGTGCAAAGTTTCCCTTTTCTCCACATCCTTGCCAGAACTAGATATCTATTGTCTTTTTAACAGCCATTCCAACATTGTGATTTCGATTTCATTTCCTTGATGATTAATGGTGTTGAGCACCTTTTCATGTGCCTGTGGGGCATTTGGATATTTTCTTTGGAAAAATGTCTATTCAGGTTTCTTCACGATTTTTAAATTGGAGATTATTATATTTTTGGTTATTGAGTTGTATGAGTTCCTTTTAAATGCGCATTTTGGATATTAACTACTTATTAGATATATGATTTGTAAATATTTTCTCCCATTCCATACATAGACTTTTTATTTTATTATCATTTCTTTTGCTGTACAGAAGCTTTTTGCTTATATAGTTGATTTTTGCTTCTGTTGCTCATGACTTAGGTCATATCCAAAATATCATTGCCAACACCAATTTTAAGGAACGTTTTTCCTTCTGTTTTTTTTTTTTTTTAGGAATTTTATGGTTTCTGGTATTACAGTTAAGTCTTTAATCCATTTAAATATGATACTTATTTCGGTATAAGGTAGGGGTTCAGTTTCATTCCTTTGCATATGCATATCCAATGTCCCCAGCGCGATTTACAGAAGGGACTGTCTGTTTCTCACTCAGTATTCTTGGCTCTCTTGTAAGTATTAATCAACATATAGGCATGGGTTTATTTCTGGGCTCTCAATTCTGTTCCATTGGTTTGTGTGTCTGTTTTTATGCCTGGACCATACAATTTTGTTGACTTAGTTTTAACTTAGGAATGGCATGCCTCCAGCTTTGTTCTTCCT
Organism: Desmodus rotundus; assembly: GCF_022682495.2. Classification (NCBI taxonomy): domain Eukaryota; kingdom Metazoa; phylum Chordata; class Mammalia; order Chiroptera; family Phyllostomidae; genus Desmodus; species Desmodus rotundus. The sequence goes on along the minus strand of NC_071388.1, from coordinate 54,675,278 downwards.
CAGGCTTGCTTTACATTTTCCCCACTTTTTTTTTGTTCTAGAAAATATAGTCATTTTTGATAAAAATAATGTTAATGTAGATTAGTAATGGGTTTATTACTGTTATTTTTAAATAAATAAATTTCATAATTTTAATTTCAATTAAGTATAACCCACATAAAAGATATTCTTGGGATGGGTGGATTTACAAAGTGTAAAGATACCCTGAGAGCACGAAAGTTTGATAACCTCGAGGACCACTGTACTCTCTCTCTCTCTGTCTCTTCTGCCACACACACAGGCAGAATAGAATTACTTTCTCAGATGAGATTTAGGCAACAGATGTAAGGTGTATTTTCTTACTCTTTTCTTTCTGATCTGAAGTCAGGAGCAATTTCTGAAGAATCACAAATACACTTGATGTTGATAGGTCAGTTATCCTTGGTGTTGATCTGAATTTGCCATCTGAGGTCAATCTTTTAGTCACAAATCTATCCCCATCCTGATTAACATTTCCTGGTGCCTTGATATCCTTGGAATAACACTTTGAGTACAAATTTCGTGGAACAGTTTTGCTGTATTTGAATAAATGCCCATCTCTGACTAACAGAAATAGGCTTTAGGGCACATCTCTGATTCTGAACGTGTTTCCTACCATACAAAAGGAAAGACAAAGCATGAAGGAAATTTGTTGGTTTACAAAATCTTTTTCTTGATCTGTTAAGTTTGATATATTATTTAAAGGTACTTTCTAGTCCCTAAAATCTTAAAATTTAGCAAAGCAAGTTATATTAATGGAAATTTTCATGGAAACTTAGAACTATCTTTTTAAAATTTTTAAAGGAAATAAGCCACTCAACTTATTGAGGTATAATTACAGTATTCGTTTTAGGTGTACAATGTAGTGATTTGTATTTATGTACAATGTGAAGTGACCTCCAAAACAAGTCTAGTTAACTTTCATTACCTTGCATAGTTATACATTTTTGTGATGAGAACTTATATGATTTACTCTCTTAGCAACTTCCAGATATGCAGTGAAGAATTAAAAACTGTAGTCACCATGCTATTCATCACATCCCTGTGACCTATTTGATTTATTACTGAAAGTTGTGCTTTCCCACCATTCCACCCATTTCTCCCACTTCTCCACCCCCACCTCTGGCAACCCTCAATATGCTCTCTCTAGCTGTGATTTGGGTTTAGTTTTGTTTAAGGTTTCATGTATAAGTGAGATGGTGTAGTATTTGTCTTTCTCTGTCTGATTTATTTCAATTGTTATAATACTCTTGAGTTCCTACCATGTTTTTCCGAATGTCAAGATTTTATTATTTTTTTCTAGCTAAATAATATGCTATTTTAAGTAAATACATATACCATATTTCTTTTATCCATTCATCCGTCAATGGGTGCTAGGTTGTTTGTATGCTTTGGTTATTGTAAATGTAATAAACAGGGGGAGTGCCTATATTTTGGGGGCTTAGTGTTTTTCTTTTCTTCAAATAAATATCCAGAAGTAGAATTGCCAGGTCATATGGTAGTTCTGTTTTTAATTTTTTTGAGGAATTTCCATACTGTTTTCCATAGTGGCTTTACCATTTTACATTCCCACCAACAATGCCCAAGGGTTCCCATTCCTCCACATTTTCGTAACACTTATTTCTTGTCTTTTTGGTAAAAGACATTCTAACAGATGTGTGGTGACATCTCATCATGATTTTAACTTGCATTTCCCTGATAACTAGTGATGTTGAACACCTTTCCTGTATGGGTTCGCTGTCTGTATGTCTTTGGAAAATTTTCTATTCAGACATCCTCCCCATTTTTTAATTGGATTTATTTTTTTGCTATTGAGTTATATGAGTTTCTTATATATTTTAGAATTTAACCCCTTATCAAATATATGATTTGCAAATATTTTCTCACATTTAGTAGGTTGCCTTTTCATTTTTTGATTGTTTTCTTTACTGTGTAAAGTCTTTTTAGTATGATATAGTCCCACTATTAATTATTTTGTTGCTTTTGCTTTTGGTGTCAGATTAAAAAAATATCATCAAGACCTAAATCAAGGAGCTTAACACCTATTTTTTAGGAGTTTTATTGTTTCAGGTCTTACCTTTAAGTAATTAAAATATTTTGGCTTAATTTTTTATATGGCGTAAGATATTGGTCCAGTTCCATTTTTTACATGTGGCTATTAATACATTTTTATTAAATGAACATATGAGTGAATGAATGGTCATTTCTATAATAATATACTTGTTTTCTGACACTACTTTAAGGATAATTTTAATATATAAATGTCCCCATTGCTACTTTTCTTAGGCAATTATTTTTATTTTCTTATTTTTTATGTTTTAAATCATTTTTATTAATGTTTGAATACAGTTGTCTCCCTTCATTATTTAAATTGAAAAAAGTCAGACCAAATTGGAAACTAGAAACTAAAAGAAGTTAAAGAAAGAATTTGTAGCAAAGGAAACACTTGAATAGAGTGTTATAGAATAGAGATAAAACCTGTAGCAATACTTATAATTTCATATGTATACATACTGATGCCACAAAAATAGACAATAAACCAGAAATTGGCATGTGATACAGAAGGTAATCTAATCTAAAACTAATCTCCTAATTTTACCAAAACAATGGAATGGGATTTGTAATTTTTTAAAAGTAGAAACAATATAATGATGGAAAATAATTATTGTAATCAAAGAATTCTGAAAAATTACATCATCACCATTTCTTAGCAATTTATTTTCTGGAAAATTAATTTATCTCTGTGAATACTCAGTGAAAAATTAAAATAATGAGAATTAAAGGCACTCAATTCCACTATCACTTTTCATTTTACTAGTTCTTACATATTTAACATGACCAGAGAGCTATTGACTCCATTCAACAGGGCTGCTCCCCAAAACCTCAGCCAACCCCCCCCCAAAAAAAAAACCTGTTCTAAGTGTAGAAGGCTTTTTTAGTGAAATGATACTAACAGCTCTGGGATTGTGAGTAATTGCAAACCAGCTGTTCACTTTGCGAGAGAAGCAGTTGTGTTTGTTGGTGCTGCCGGGCAGTATGATTACTTATTTTTCTTCTGTTACTGTACTCTTGCTACAAAAGCCCAGTTTAAGTTCCTTTTATTCCATGAAAATATCTCACAGTAATTTTTAGCAGTGTTTTCCTTTATAACAAATAGGCTGAATTTTTATTCAGTTTTGTGCTATTTTCAGGTTACTTTATACCTTTCAGTTCATGTATAAAATATGGACCACATAGGATCTGGTTTTTCTATACAATAAAGTTCCAAAATCAAACTTTTTCTTTCTACCAACTGAAAAATGGGCAAGTAGTACCTAGCATTTTGCAGATAGGTAGATTCCATATTGAAGGTCACCAGAATAACCATTTATTTTTATAAAGACATTATTTTTCACCTGTTAGTCACCTTCACTGAATCTTTAATTTAAATATTAGACCTAGACAGTAATTTGTTGATGTAATTATACCTAGAAATGTTTTGTTATTTGTAATTATGCAAGTTTCTTCTAAACAATTAAAATAGGTAGCAGATTCTTTTCTCCCCACAATATATTCTTTAGGACCATTCCAAGTTAGAGAAAACAAACTAGATTTCTACACAGATGTATGATTAAATAAAATAATTTCTCCTTTAATTGAGTTGTCAAATAAATAAAAATTTGTAGTAGTAATATAATACAACATATATATGTGTCCTATATTTTACCTATAAAAACTACTTTATGTGTACTAATGTTTATTTTATTCCTGTAAATTCAAAATTAAATGATATGTTGATAAATGTTAATAACCAGTTCTCTAAGAAAAACAGCACTGATTTGTATTATTTGTTGATCTCCATAGTTTAGATAATCCCATCATATTCTATTTCAGCCTCCTGAGACAGTCGGTTGCTATAAACGTGGAATCAGGAAAAGATGTGCACCACACACCATGACTATGTGCCCACCACACAGCACAACAGACAAAGAATTCTGAGTACAGGTAATATTAAAATGGAGCAAAATTACTTGCATGTGATGATTTGTGTATATTATTTTTCTTATTGATATAATTTACATAATTTGTTTATATAATTTAATTTTTAATAATAATAGCTTAACATCAGCTGACAAATTCCTGGTAATTTAACAGTCGTCCTTGGCGAGCCAGCTGATGGTAGCATAGCCCCGGAAGGCAGTTCATTTTAAACCGGCCCCTTTAAACACCATACTTTCCTTTCTCATGTCCGCACTGCATGGGACACAATGGCGTGCTCAGTGCAACACTTCTCGTGTATCTAGTCTGTCTAAGATTTGGTTCATTGGCTTAATCTCCAAACATCTTGTGATTTTCTGCATCAGTTATCATGTTACTCCAGGTTCATCTGTATATAATTTCTTCCCTAAAAATTCTAAACTAAAAAAGAAACTGGCATCTTAGTTTAATATCTTGACTTGTGTTTGTACTTTGTAAAGCCTCATTTTATATGTTCTTGTTAAGTATTTAAATAAGTGATGCCAATTTCTCAAGGATTAACCAAAGACAGAATTTTAGTCTTAAAATTGAAAGCATGCAGATATAAAATTATGTTGAAATTTTCATTCATATAACAAATGGTGATGGTTCCCTGCTTTCCTCCTGGTCAGTCCTGCTGTGCCATGAGGTTTGCCTTCCATAGGAGACTTGTAAGCCTCCTTGACATGGACGGGAGGATGTATATGCAACCCTTGGCCCAAGCAGCACTTGGGAGAGGTTTTGATGATTACTTAATTTTGTCCTCTAATTCGGGTTATTGCTATTTGAGATTTTAACACATGAGATTGACACATCAAACATTCTACCATTATTTCAGATTGACCACAGCAAGTTTAGATAAAGCTTACCATTTAGGTTATTTTACATCCTATTTACATGTACAGTGAGAAAAAGGATGGTGGAGGGGCTCGAATGGGCTAGTTATCTTCAATTTCTTTGGCCAATGTGTTTGAGTCATTTATATTTCTTTACTGTGCCAGCACTAGTTATCATTGTGCTTATATATCACTGCACTTAAAACACATGAGTTTCTACAGAAATGAGGAAAAAAGTTATGAGAGAGTAATTTTAGCATGAGTAGAGGTCATTTCCCTATCATGTTGATTATGGACAATGCTCTCATATGCAATTAGTAATATTTATTTTAGTTTTTCTCCAGGTTCTTATTATTTTACTTCTTTTAAATTCAAAAAGCACTTGAAGTAGCAAAACCTATTTTAAAAAACTCACAGTAAAAACGCTGGATTTAAAATGCATTGGTATGTTGGATTGTCTGTGGCATTATGTTTGGAAAATTGAGAAAAGACCCGAGAACTAAAGGCTATTTTACTTCAACACAACAGTGACAGTCCTCCCAGTGTCCTGGCCGTTCAATGTCATTTCTCTCATGGTCTTGCTCAGCAGCATGAAAATTAAATGCCATTCAGGAGCAAATCCTCTGATGCCTAGGTGGATGAGACAATTTGTAGTGATCTTAGATTTTGCTTTATTTTCTTTCCTTTTCATTTCCCTGAATTGCTACATTTCATTTTAAAGTAAAAGTGTATTGTTTTTGTAAATAAGTCCATTGTAAACAGTGAGGAGGATAAGAATTCTTGATAGAAGTGATTGTGCATCATAAGCACAAGAAACTTGCTTTAATTTTTTACTCAAATATTTAAGAAACAACAACAAATAATGTTGCCTCTGATTATAGTAAAGAGAATTTGATCTATAGTGGCATTTGGAAATAACTTTTGTATTATAAAACATTTTAAACATACATGAAAGTAGAGAGATCAATAAATAAATGCCCACATGTGCTTAATCCAGTCAATATACAATAGGGTAGAGCCTGGGTCCCCTAATAATAGGAGAAAAACCCACAATCCTGCTTTCAAGGTGGGGGTAGGAGGGCTGCCCACATAGCAGAAAGTACAGTGTTTTAAGGCACATTGCATACAAAGGCAGATTAACAGCCAACCATACCTTCCTGAAGAGAAGAAGGCTGCTGCCCAGGGTGAATTGTGTTTGTGACTGTGAGAATGTGCACTGTCTAGTGACGTAGTCAAGAGTGGGTGCCCTCCCGTGCATCACTGGGAACTCTTGCCCTGACTAAGGATGGCAGAGGAAAGAGGGTCAAAGAGACTGGGAAGCTGACAAAAATGGCAGACACTAACGTACCATAGGAAGAGCTGGATATTAGATCACTCAGGAAGTTCTGAGCTGAGCACTTAAATTAGAGCAGGCTGCCAAGACGTCAGAGGAAGTCTGCTGGGGGACATCTGCCTGTAGTGTAGGTCTGTCTGGGTGTCTTCAGGGAATTCTACTACTAAGCAGTCAGTCAGCCACAGGGTCTGCAGAGAGGTCTGCAGAGAAGGCTGCCCCAAGGTCGGGAGGTCTGCCTGAAAATTGGCCTGCAGATGACAGCAGCGGATCTGGCAGTGCTGAGGAGACCTGCCTGGTCACACCTGGATGCATGAGGGATGCTTGGAGCTGAACTGTGATTGGGATGCTGAGCTGAAGACTTCTGCTTTTCTGAAAGATGGTACTGCTGAGCAGTGTATTCTGAAACCGGCCTGGTTTGACAGACGGCAGCTGGACTACTTGTTTTTGGGTGTTTTTAAAGGGAGTAGGACTTAATGGCAGAAATATGCCATTATTCTAAATCTGTATAACCTTTAAATAAACAACCCCTTTCCTTTGTCAGCAAACTCTGGCCTTGGGAGTCACACTTCTTGGTGGTGGGCAGTCAAACCCCACACCTTTTCCAGAGCACCATTGTCTGGTTCTGTAACAAATAGTTATAGTTACCACATTCCTCTGATTTTATTCCATCTATCATCCTCACCTTCCTTGTCCTAAAATACTTTAGAACAAATCTCAGTCATCATATTATGGTGCATGTAATAATTAATTCAGGATCAAGACAGCTGATTTACTTCCAAATGATTTATTGTGGTTATATGTCATTTATAGATATTAATTAAAAGCTTTTTTTTTTTAACAGAACATACTAGCACTACATTTTACCAAGATAGTTACTCTCTTTTGGAATCATTCTTCCCCTCTACTTGGCAAACTCAACTAAGACAAAACCCCAAACAAACAAAGAAAATACCCATGTCTTTACAGTAAGTTAATGTTTGACAGAGGAGGCAAAAACATACAATGGGATAAAGATAATCTATTCAATAAATGGTGTTGGGCTAATTGGACAGATACATGCAAAAAATGACACTAGACCACCTTATAAAAAATAAACTCAAAGTGGGTTAAAGACTTAAATGTTATGCTTGAACCCACAAAAATACTAGAAGAAAACATAAGCAGTAAAATCTCAGACATTTGTCATGATGACATTTTTCTGATATTTCACCTCAGATAAGGGAAATAAAAGAAAAAAAATAAATTCTAAAGTTTTTGCACAGTAAAGGAAATCATCAACAAAATGAAAAGACAACCCACTGAATGGGACAACATGTTCACTGCTAAGTCTGATAAGGGGTTAATATCCAAAATTTGAAGAGAACTTAGAAAACTCAAGAAGAAAAACAAGTCAGTTAAAAAGTGGGCAAAAACCTGAATAAACAGTTCCCTAGAGAAGACCTACAGATGGCCAAGGCACATATGAAAAGATGCTCAATGTCACTAATCATCATAGAAATGCAAATTAAAAGCATGATGAGATATCACCTCACAGCGGTCATAATGGCTAGCACTAATAAATCAACAAAAAACAAGTCTTGGCAAGGATGTGGAGAAAAGGGAACCCTTGTGCATTTTGGTGTAAATGTGGATTTGTTCAGCCACTGTGGAAAACTGTGCAGTTTCCTCAGAAAACTAAAAGTGGAACTGCTTTGTAACCCAGTGATTCCACTTGTTAATTATCAGAAGAAACTCAAAACACTAGTTCGAAAGAATGTATGCACCCCTATGCTCACTGCATCATTATTTACAATAGCCAAGCTATGAAAGCTACCCAAGTGCCCATCAGTAGATGAGTGGATAAAAATGCTGTGTTACCTTTACACGATGGGATACTATGAGGCTGTAAGAAAGAAGAAAATCTTATCTTTTGTAACAGCATGGCTGAACATGGAGAGAGTTATGCTAAGTGAAATAAGCCAGTCAGAGAAAGAGAAATGCCATATGATTTTACTTATATGTGGAATCTAGTGAACAAAATAAAGTAACATACAAAGCAGAAACAGACTTATAGATACAGCGAGAAGACTGATAACTGTCAGAGGGCTGGGGGTTTGGGGCTGGGTGGGTGAGGAGGGTGAAGGGTTTAAACAACAAGAAAAAGACTCATGGGCACAGACAACAACTAGTATGCTAATTGCCAGAGGGAAAGGGAGCTGTGGGGAGGTAGAAGAGAGTAAAGGGGGAATAAATGGTAATGGAAAGTGACTTGACTTGGGATGGTGAACATACGATTAAATATACAAATGATGTATAATAGAATTATACACATGAAACCTATATAATTTTATTAGCCATTGACACCCCAAGAAATTTAAAAAATATATAAGAGTAAGTGAACAACAAAAGGCAGGCTTCTGTAAATCAGCTCCAACTAACTATTTATTAGAACAAATTGGGGTATAATTGAATTCCATAAAGGGATAACAGAGGAGGAGGCACTGTGGGATAGTGTAAAGACTAATACTGAAACACAACTCTTAATAATGACTGGGTACATTTGAAAAGAAACTTATTTATTAACACTGACAAAAATATACTGCTATTTTTCATACATTAGTTATATAGTTTAAATACAAAAGTGTAGGTGAAAGTGTTTAGAACTTGGTAGATTTTTACAGAAAGGCTAACAGTAACTCACATATAAGCAAAATTCAGTGGTATGTGCTCTCATCTGAGACATTGTTTTTCTCTTCCTCTTGAATATTTTTCTCTTTAAAACAATTTATTTTAACACAGCCAAAATTTTACCATCTTAAACTAGTGGAAAATTATTTTCAACTTAATGTATCAAATTAAAAAACATTAATTCTTTTAATATTTGACTATTATAAAATTACTTTTCATACTTATGCTTTTTAATCAAATTATTTCTTTCACTTGTAATAAAAAATTTAATCGGAAGTTTGCAAATGTTTTTGAGATATGTCATTTTCATTTTCATCAAAAGTCTGCCTCACACAAAGGACCAATAGGTGAATTTCTGTAGCTATAGTTAAAAACAAATTAACCTCAAAGTAATATATTTTTAAATTAATCTTTCCAAATGCATTTTCTCTACAGTTCCATTGTAGTTAAATATTTTAATTCAGCTTCTTAAGGAGTGGATAAAACTTTGAAAATTCTTTAATGACATAATGGCCAATAGAAGTATTAGAGTTGTCACCATTTCAATTCACTTATTTTTTAAAAATATATTTTATTGTTTATTCAATTACAGTTTTCCCAAGTTTTCCCTCTTTGCCCCCTTCTGCCCCATAACCCCTTTCCTTCCAGCACTCCCCTCCCTTAGCTCATGTCCATGGGTCATGCATATAAGTTCTTTGGCTTTTCCATTTCCTATACTATTCTTATTTATTCTTGTGTATGGTGTAAGAAGATGGTCTAGTTTCATTTTCTGATTGTATCTGTCCAATTTTCCCAACACCATTTATTGAATAAACTACCTTTAGCCCATTGTTGTATGTGCTTGCTTCCTCTGTCAGATATTAATTGACTATAAAATGTGGGTTTATTTCTGGGCTCTCTATTCTGTTCCATTGATCAATATGTCTGTTTTTATGCAAGAACCAAGCTCTTTGATTTCTATAGCCTCAGCATAGTTTGATATTAGGTAGCATGGTTCTCCAACTTTGTTCCTCTTTCTCTGGATTGCTGCTGCTATTAAGGGCATTTTGTGCTTCCACATATGTTTTTGAAATGTTTTTTCTAGTTTTGTGAAGTATGACATTGGAATCTTGATAGGAAATGCATTGAGTTTATAGATCGCTTTTAGTAACATGAACATTTTAACGATGTAAATTCTTCCTGTCCATGAACACAGTATATGCTTCCACTTACTTGTAACTTCTTCAATTTCTTTCTTAGGTGTCTATTAAATTTTCCAAGTACAGGACTTTTACATCCTTGGTTAGATTTATTCATAGGTATTTTATTTTTTTTTTGTAGCAATTGTGAAATGGCATTGTTTTCTTAATTTCCTTTTCTGTTAGTTCATTATTGGAATATAAAAATGAAACTGATTTCTGAATATTAATTTTGTATCCTGTTACTTTGCTGGTTTCATTTACCTGGTGGGATCTTTGGGGTATTCTACGTGCAATGTCATGTCATTTGCAAATAAAGACAGTTTTACTTCTTCCTTTCCAATTCGGAAGCCCCTTATTTCTTCCTCTTGTCTGATGGCTATGGGTAGGACTTATAGTACTGCGTTGAATAAGAGATGAGAGCGGACATTCCTGTCTTGTTCCCAATCTTTAGAACATTTTTAGTTTTTGCCCACTGAGTATAATTCCAGCAGTGGGTTTGTCATATTTTCTCTTTATTGTGTTTAGTTATGTTCCCTCTATTACCACTTCGCTGAGAGTTTATATCATAAATGGGTGTTGGATTTTATCAAATGCTTTTTACATATCCATTGATATGATCAGGTGATTTTTATCCCTCATACTTTTTATGTAGTGAATCACATTTATTAATTTGTGAATGTTGTATAAACATTTCCTTCCTGGAATAAATCCCACTTGATTGTAATGTGTGATCTTTTTGATGTATTGCTATATCCTGATTGCTAATATTTTGTTGAGGATTTCAGTATCTATGTTCTTCAAGGATATTGGTTGATAATTTTCTTATTTTTGTAGTAACTTTACCTTGTTTTGGTATTAAGATTATGCTGGCCTTGTAAAATGAGCTTGGGAGGCTTCCCTCCTCTTGAATTTTCTGAAATAGATTGAGAAGGAGAGGTGTTAGATCTTCTCAGAACATTTGGTAGAATTCATTTGTGAAGCCATCCAGTCCAGGGTTTTTGTTTGTTGGGAGTTTTTTGATTACTGATTCAACTTCACTAGGTGTATTCTATCTATTCATATTCTCTGATTCTTCCTGTTTTTAGTTTTGAAAGATTGTATGTTTCCAGGAATTTATCCATTTCATGCAGGTTGTCCAGTGTTTTAGAATATATTTGTTCATAATATTTTCTTACAATCCTTTGTATTTCTTGGGTGTCAGTTGTTATTTCTCCTCTTTCATTTCTGATTTTATTTATTTGTGTCCTTTCTCTTTTTTTTTTTCTTGATGAGTATGTTTAAAGGTTTGTCAATCTTATTTATCTTTTTAAAGAACCAGTTTTGGATTCACTGATCTTTTGTATCATATTTTTAGACTCTCTTTCATTTAATTTTGTTCTGATTTTTATTATTTTCTTCATTGTACTCACTTTGGGCTTTCTTTGTTGTTCTTTTTTTCAAGTTTAAGTATGAAATTAGATTGACTATTTAAGCTTTTTCTTGTTTTTTTTTGAGACAGGCCTGTAATGCAATGAATTTCCCTCTTAGGATTGCTTTCCCTGTGTCCCACAGATTTTGGGTTATTGTGTTATTTTATTTTCTTTCAAGGTATCTTGATTTTTCCCTTGATTTCATTGTTGACCAATTCATTATTTAATACCATATTATTTAGCTTCCATGTCTTTGTGTATTTTTCACTATTCTTCTTATGATTAATTTATAGTCTCATAGCATTGTGGTCAGAAAAAAGCCTTGATATGATATTAATATTTTAAATTTATTGAGACTTGTTTTGTGTCCTAAGACGTGATCTATCCTAGAAAATATTCCATGTGCACTTGAAAAGTATGCATGTTTTGGTGCTTTGGGGAGAAATGCTCTGACGATATCAATTATGTATTGCATTTTATCTCTTTGGTCCTCATTATATAAAAACTTATTAAAATTCTTTAAACACTATCTCTTTGAAGTTAACATTTTCAAGTTGTTACATGTTATTTGAGTTTAAAATTTTTTCGTTGAATAAAATCATCACAGGCATCAAATACAAATATGAGGTAGAGTAGCAAGCTCCCAAATATATGACCGAATTGATTTTCAATTTTATAAATGGTTGAAATTTAATGCTCTAACATTTCCATTTCCAGGAAGAACTCTCATTGCTAAGAGAATACCACATTTGCAATTCCTCCTGATTTCAATTTTAGTCTTTACTTGTAGCCACATTGTAAAAAATTTTGATAAATCAGATCATTCTTTATATTTCATTTTATTTGAAAGTCAACTTTATTAAAGTATAATTTTAAGGTAAAATTTACACCTTTTAATTGTATATCTTAATGAGATTTGACAAATGCATATAGAGATATAATAACCACCACATTCAAAGTAAGAATAGTGCCATCACACCAAAATCCCATCCCTAATGTGATTTCTGTATCAATTTTTCCATTTCAAAAACGGCACATGTGTAGAACTATTTAATGTGTGGGTTTTTGTGTCATTTTAATTTCATTCAGTATAATGTTTTTGAACTTGATCGAAGTTGATGCATGTGTCAGTAGTTTTCTTCTTTGTATTGTTAAATAGCATTATTTAGTGTGTAGATATTCCAACATTTATTTATCCATTTACCAGTTAAATAAAATATGTGGTGTTAGCAGTTTTGAGTGATTATAAATAAAAATGCTAAAGTATTGATATATATATCACTGTGTAGATATGTGTTTCAATTCCCTTGGTAGGAGGGGAATTTCTGGGCCATGTAGTATGTGTATGTTCAATTCTATTTGTTACAAAGTGGTCATGCCATTTACATTCTCAATAGCAATTTGTAAGAGCTTCAGTTACTTCAAATCTTTATCTACACTTCGTATGACTGGATTTTCATTTTAGCCAGTAAGGTTGGTGCAGAAAAGTATCTAATTGTGATTTTAATTTGTATTCACTTAATGCCTAATTATGTTGAGTACTAATTCATGTGCTTACTGCAAACTATATTGATTATTGATATATATTCTTTAATGAAGTGTCTATTCAAATCTTTTACTCATTGACTTGTTTCTCTTCTTACTCTTAAGTTTAAAAAAATTCTCTATGTGTATTCAATACAGATATTTTACTAGATATGTGGTGGCAAGTTTTCTCCTGTTTGTGATTTTTTTCATTTTCTTATCAGTATCTTTTTGTTAGTCAGGGTGTTCCAGAAAACCAATAAGATAACAGGATATTTTAAGAGAGAGAGAGAAGGAGAGGCAGAGACAGAGATTTAAGAAATTGGCTCACATGTCTGTGGATATGAGGTCTGGCAAGTCTAAAAATCCACAGGGCAAGCCAGCCGGCTGCACATTCAAGAGATAACTGCACTCCCACGTTCGCTGAGGCGTTATTTATAACAGCCAAGAGTTGGAAACAATGTAAATATCCATTGATTGATGAAAGGATAAAGAAAATGTGCACATACATACAATGAAATATTATCCAGCCTTTAAAAAAGAAGGAAATCCTGTCATATGCTACAACATAGATGAACTTTGAGGACAGTATGTTTAATGAAATAAGCCAGGCACAGGAAGACAAATAATGCATGGTTCCACTTATATGAGATATCTGAAGCAGTCAAACCACAGAAGCAAAAAGTAGAATAGTGGTTGTTGCCAAGAGCTGGGGGAGAGGGATATGGGGAGTTGCTCTTCAATGGTTATAAAGTTTTCATCCTACAAGATGAAAAAATTCTAGAGATCTGCAGTACACTATTGTGCTTAATTTGTTAAGAAGGTAGATCTTAATGATAGTTTTGTTTATTTTGATCACAATTTTAAAAAAGAAGAGTTGATATGGCAACCTTACGTCTTAAGTCTGGAAACTCAGAATTTTATGTTGTAGTATGCAGGCGGAACTGCCTCTTTGGGAAAGCTCAGCCTTTGCTCTTAAGGCCTTCAACTGATGGTTTGAGGCTCACCCACGCTATGCTGGGTAACATTAAAGTCAACTGAGTGTAAATGTTAATCACATCTAAACAAATGCCTTTAAAGGAATATCTAAACCAGTGTTTGGCCAAATAGCTAACTATATTCTCTGTATTTTTTGAAGGATTTTATTTATTTATATTTAGAGAGAAGAGAAGGGAGGGACAAAGAGAGGGAGAGAAACATCAGTGTGTGTTTGCTTGTCATGCACCCCCTACTGGGGACCTGGCCTTCAACTCAGGCATGGGCCCTGACTGGGGATTGAACTGGCAACCCTTTGGTTTGCAGGCCAGCACTCAATTCACTGAGCCACACCAGCCAGTGCTATTCACTGTATTCTAAGTGGACATGTATAATTAACCACTTTATGTAATAAGAAACCTTTGTCTAACTCAAGATTAAAAATTTTTTCTTATTTCATATTAGAAATTTTAAAGTTTCAGATTTTATATTTAGCTATAAGATCCATTTTGAATTACTTTTTGCATGTCATGTGAAATAAAGCTTGAGGTTCACTTTCAGGGGTGTGGGGGCACATGCATGTCCATTTTATCAAAAAGAATATCCTTTCTCCGTTATTCTCCTATGCCTTGGTCGCATACCCTTTGACTATCAGTTCTGTTCCGTTGACCTTTATGTTTGTTCTAATGCCAATTCTACATTGTCTTGATTACTGCAGTTGTGAAAAAGATGATTCTTCTAATTTTTCATTCTTTTTTAAAAATGCTTTGGCTATCCTAGGTTCTGTGTTTCCCCATATAAATTATGTAATCAGCGGATCAGTTTCTGGGTGGCTATGCCAACTACCTGCCAATAGTGTGCAGGGAGATGTCTAGGGCACAGCTGTATTTGTCAAGGTGACGGCCAGTCTGCTTGTTATCCATATGTGCATTATTGGCAGCCTGCGAAAGGGTGGGGCCTGGGAGATAGATGACTTGGGCTCCAGGCCATGGCAAATGCAGGTACCGGCTCATCACAGACTTGACTTTGCCCATTGGAGAGATACAAAGACTTTTACTGATATGGCCCATTCTCTCTTCATTTGCATCATTCAATATGGGGTTTCTCTCTCCCCAATAAAAGATTTCCTAAAAGGAATCTCCTTTTGCCTTCATTTATTTTGCCAGGAATTGAGTTCTTTTGTCTTCTTGATAGTCATCACTTCACTCATGTTACTTAGCAGCGAGCTATATTTAAGCATTCCTTAATTCCTTAATTTATAACTCAGAAGGCACTGTCCTATAACTTTTATTCATAAACAGCTAAGGGTCCATGGGATATACAAATCCAATAAGAGAGATGTGCTGATTGTAATAGCAATAGGATGTATTGAGTGGGTTGGACTGCTTCTTTTTTTCATATAGCTTTTCAAAAAAAATCCAGTAGAAGTAGCAACAGATGATGCAGTTTTGGGAAAAGCAGAAGATTCAGGGCACTACATCTGGGCTATAGGGGGGCTGAGTCACCTGGGTGATTTGATGTTTCACCAAAAACTCTGCACGAGACATGATGTGTGAGTGGAGCATTGTGATGAAAGTGCCAATCACTAGTTGCCCATAGCTGTGGCCTTCTGAATCATCTGAATAGTTTCTGCAGGGGAATGTTCAAGCTTAATGCAAAATTTGATGCAGATTTGTTGCTCTCTTTGTTCAGTCACTTTGAATGCTATGGCCGCACAGTACACAGGCTCACTCAATGGCATCTGCCTTCCCCACTGACAAGTACAGTGAAGTCGTCATTATTTAAGCATGTGGCATTCCAGTCCACGCTGCTTGACTGCCAGGTTACCTCAGTGTAATGCAAACCATTTTCATTATACTAACAATGGCAGGGCTTTTTTCAGACAGACCTTGTATACAATGGGATATTACTTGACCATAAAAAAGAATGAAATCTTACCATTTGTAACAGCATGAATCGACCTAGTGGGTATTAGGCTAAGTGATGTAAGTCAGTCAAAGAAAGACAAATAGCATATGATTTTACTTATATGTGGAATGTAAAGTACAACATCAATGAACAAACAAAACAGAAGCAACCTCATCGATACGGAGAACACACTGAGGGTTGCCAGAGGGCAGTGGCATGGGAGGACTGGGTGAAAAAGATGAAGTGCTGGAGAAGTACAGATTGGTAGTTACCAACCAGACTTGGGGATGCAAAGCTTAGGAAATATAGTCAATAATATTGTAATAATTATGGATGTTGGTATTCAGGTATTAGAAGTATCAGGGGGAATACTTTGTAAAGTATATGACTGTCTCACCACTGTGATACACACCTGAAACTAATGCAAAATAATATTAAATGTAAACCCTGAAAACAATTAAAATAATTGAAACAAATTAAAATATAAAAAGTGTAAAAAAATAACAAGCATTTATTTGAGCAAAAGGAACTGCAAACCTGGTGACAGTTTCAGGTAGCAACCTAAATTGTGTTCCACAGAGATGAAAGGGAGACGGGCTTTTAAAGCAAAAGTTCCCCTCCAGGTTTCCAAGGACATCAGTGTTATATAAATGAGGTATCCAAATTGTGTAGTTCTGATTAGACAGGGCAGGTCTCGTTCAGTTGGCAGAAAGATGAAGCCAGGGTTTCCCTGCACAGTTTGACGCTGGTTGTATAAACACGTGGGGCACAGTGCAGGAGGCCAAGAGTTCAGTCTGAACTTCTTCCCAGTACCTAAAGTATGTGAGGGTCCCTATCAGCAAATGACCCTAGGCTCTTATTACTTATAAAATTCAGGCCCTTGGTTGATCATGGGGAGTCCATCTCAGGGAGTAAGTTCTTTCTCAGGGTTCACATCAAACAGATCTTTCTTCTTGGGGTCCACAGGAGCATGAAGACCCTTGTTCCTGCAGAGAAGTGAGCTAAGAAGAAGATAATAAAAGAAGAGGTCAGAAAGTTACTGAGAGTATTTGAGAATGGCAAATGGTATAACCAAAGGTAGAACACTCCAAAGATTATAAATTTTACTAGAAATGAGGTGGGATGCTGCTGAATATTGCAAGCTGAGTAGTTATATAACTCATGTTTTATAAGGATTTACTCCAGGTGCCATGTTGGGGAGGAGGGTGAAGTGCTGGGTAAAGTGTGGTAAACAGGGAGGAGAGTTAAGATATTATAATAGTCACATGAAGAACAATGATAACTTGAATTAGGAAGGTGATATTAGAAGTCTTGAGTAGTTTATTGGAGTCTTCACAATTTGTAAGGAGAAGCTACAGATTCCTTATAGTTTATAAAATTTTGTCATAGGGTTTTTTTTAAATGCTGTCTTGACCTAATTTTGAGGTTTTTGCCAGAGGCTGGTCAATTCCCTTTCCTGAGCAGCTGATTGAGTTCACACCCCAATCTCCTCCCCTATCTTCCTCTCACACTCCTGGCCACTACACGTGAATCTTAATTGCCTCAGTGCCAGGTACCAGACCACAAGTGACCACCCCTCGGCTCCAGAGCCCAGCCATCATTATTCACGTTAGCCAGTCCTGAGCCTTTCTGCCTTGCCCCACATTTCCCTTCTCAAAAAAAAAGACATTTGCTCACAGTCACCCTCCCTGTGCCTCATGACTAAACCCTGGTATTTCTCTGAGTGGCGCTGTGCTATTTCTTCCCAGGGAACTGGGAGTATTAGAACAATAACAGCAACAAACCGAAACTATAAAACACCTTGTAGTCACTTTCTCCGTTGATCTGTACCAAGCCTCATCAGATCTTACTCAGGCTAATAAGGCTAAAACAAATATACCATACATATTTCATAAATTATATATGTTTTCTTCTCATTCAAGGACATGCCCATTGATTTTAGAGAGAGGGGAGAGGAGAGAAATAGGGAGGGAGAGAAACATCAATGTGAGAGAGAAACATTGATCAGCTGCCTCTTGTACTCAGCCCCACCTGGGACCAAACCCTCAGCCTAGGTATGTTCTCTGACCCTGACTGGGAATTGGATCCGTGACCTTTTGGTTTATGGGACTATACTCCAACCAACTCAGCCACACCGGCCAGGGCATAAATATAGTTAATGAATGAATGATATTTCTTGGAAAGCATATTGACTCTAAAAATTCAAAGAGTGTCAACAGTTTGTGGTTGCTCAATAAATATTTTATATTTTTTTGAATCAATAATGAGAATTTTCTAACAGAGGAAGACATCAATAGGGAAGAATTGCTTTAATGTGTACAATCCAGGGACTTTTACTTAATATGTTAATTCAGAGGAGAATCAAATATTGGTAGAATAAATTATAATATTTTAAATTTATGTTTTGCCAAACCTAAGGTTTTTTAATTTTCTGATACCTACTTTTATTAATATTAACATCTACTGAGGGAGACAAATCAAGTACAACAGAAAAAGTACACATAAAAGAACAAATGTAGAAACATTGAGCTCTTTTCTGTCAGGGGGCCTGTGTAAGAAGGGTGGAGGGATTGAGCAAAAAAGAACAAAAAAAGAAAGAACTCATGGACACTAACAACAGTGTAGTGTTTGCTGGGGGGAGGAGGGTGAGGGAGGTAGAGGAGGGTACAGCGGGAATAAAGGGTGATGGACAGACTCTTGACTTGAGGTAGTGAACACACAATACAGTATATAGATGATATGTTTTGGAATTGTGTACCTAAAACCTGTATAATTTTGTTAACCAGTGCTACCACAGGAAATTCAATAACAATAAAAATATTATCATTAGAGGCTGATATTGATGGTTGGCAAATGTAATTTTTAGAGAACACAGTGATTTGATAAGAGAACAGCGTGGGTGTTCAGGAGTTCTTTTTAAAAAATACTGGGGCCGCATATAGTACTATGTACTGATACGTTTTCTATGAACAGATACTTACTGGTTTCACTGGCTTGAATTGAAAAGATTAGACTGGAAATCTGCTATAAGTGAAAGCATTTATATAAAGTTGACAGAGCAACACAGAAACCACTATTTTTTTTAAAAAAGTTTATTTTTTAATTAAAATATAGTCCCATAGACTTTTCTTGGACACAGTTCCGTGGATTTTATCGAATACATATAGATCCTCAGGACCATTACAACAATTAGGGCACAGTACCTTCCCTTCCTCCCCTGAATTTCCCTCCTGCTGTCCATTGTAGACGAAACCTCCCCTCAGTACTGGCTCTTGGCAACCACGGACAGGACCAGTCACCCTAGTTTTGTCTTTTGCAGAATGCTATGTAATTGAAATCATATGATGTAAAGATTTTAGGCTGTCTTTTTTCACTCAACTTGATGACTTGGTGAATCATCCAAAGGATCCAAAAGTGTCCAAATTATGACATTTTGCTTATCCATTTACCTGGTGAAAAACATATTAATTGTTGCTACCTCTTAGAAATTATGTGTATAACTTCTAAAGCTCCAGTTTAGGTGACATGGAATCTCTTCTCTCACCAGCCCCTTGGAGTAGGTATCGGTCACTACAAGCTTCATTGTGAATGCATTATCAGGATAACTTTTGAAAAAATATGTACTTTTAACCAGCTAATATTATAAAACTCTTAATAATATAAAGCAGAATAAGAAATATTAAACTACACTATAAGAACAAAGTCAATGTTTGCAGATTTTTTGTGTAATAACATTTATAAACTAAACAAAATAAGAACTCTGCATGATTCTTAGATATTTAATTCCATTTACCCCTAGTCTCTCTAGCAAATAACTTATTTTGCAATTTCTCCCCTGTAGTGAAGGTGAAATAAAAGCAGACTGCCAACTCAAAATTTTATGAGAAGGAAGAACATAAAAATCATGTCAATGATAAATCATTTTAATACAAATGTAAAAGAAAAATACACAAAACAAAGAAACTAGTGGAGTGTTGGGAAATAAATGACTTACCTCCAAACATGTTGCTTCTTCGTCGATTTCATTGGAAAGTGAACATCATTTCGTGTTGCCCATGCGCCGTGTACTGACTGCAGCAGCAGCCCAGGAAGGTCAGTGAAGAGAAATCACTGTTCCTGTATAATTACTGTGAAGCATTGCAAATTTAACCATGAAATCTTTTGAGAAGTCACTTGTAACTATAATTTTATTTAGTAATGTTTCCAATTTATTCTTGATTTCATTTCCAGTTTATTTTTGATCTCAAAAGGTCATAACAGGATGTTAATATTCTAGGTTAAGCAGAATATTTTGATAATCCCTGGCTTTTGGGAAAATTGCTGTTGAGATCATCTGTAAATGTACATATTCATAGATGATATGGAGAAATCCAAAAAAGAACTCATTCATTAGCTCTATTATCTCTAGACCTTAATGTGTGCTTCAGTTCTTATTATTTTCTGGCTTCATATGGTTGTTATTTGAGAGACTTGACTGGCCAAAGAGTGAACATCAATAAAAATGACTAGTGTTACTTTAATAATGAGATAAAACTCCATGGTATTGAGATTGGGTTAGTGCAGGGAACCAAGTCGCTAACTCCAACTATAATTATGGTAAATAAAAATCTATTTTAACACAACTTAAAGCATGTCCATTGCGGTTGATCTGAACACCACAGTTATAAAGGAATTATTCACACAACAGATATTTATGAATCACAAATCATGTGGCAAGTACCATGTTAGGAATTACAAAAGAAAATGTAAATAATATTAACAACCATAGCAACTACAGTTTCCTGAGAGTTTATTATGGGTTAGGCCTTATCCAAATGCATTATATACTTTTCAGTATGTACAATAACAATTTTGTATTTTAAAGATAAGGAAAATAAGACTAATTGGATAACTTTTTCAAGGCCATATAATAGCAAATGTAAGTACCAATAATTCCAATACCAGTATGCTTGACACCAGTGTGTAATATATATCATTCCTACTCAGTGCCCAGAGAATGGAGGTACAGATCTAACATATATCAAACAGTTTGTGAGCAAGGACAGAGGTTTAAACTTTGTGCCAAAGACAATATGTGTAGTTAGAACTGAAAGCTCACTGAGGGCTGGGCGTTAAGAATGAGTAGGGTTTTATTTAGAGGAAAAAAAGAGGGAAAACATTTTAGATAAATAATCAATTACGTGAACAAAGATATCTGAAAAGGCTGATGTTTCCAGGGAAAGGGAAATGTTTGGGGTAGAAAGAGTAGTGAGTCAACTATTCACATTATTTCTCTAAGTGCATTCCAAAATTTTCAGTCTTTATAGTTTGGATGTCCTGTCATTTAATGACTTACAATAAAGATACAGACTGTGATATAGGCTCTTAAAGGCATTTCAAAGAAAATAGAGCACTAGGTTAAAACTGATGATTGATAGATTAAAGTTAATAAAATGGGAAATGGAATAAAAGTGATACTAAGGTTTTTGGTATAATTTTTTTCTTTGTCTACCATTGCAATGCGGTAGATCACTGAGGAGATATTTTTCATTTACAGATAAAGATACCCTGACAAAGGGAGTGGTTTGCTCAAGGCCACATAGCTACTTATCAGAAGAGAAAACATTCTAAACTTGTGACTTTGGGGAGCCAGCACAAGTCAAATTTTTATGGAGACTTATAGCTCCTTCTCATATATTTTTCAGCTTTCTGATAATCCAACTTTTACAAGAAAACTGAGTTCAACTGTTACAATCCCCTCGCTTAAAAAAGTATGTACCACTTTGGCTTTGTCTCAGTGTATGATTCCTGAGACTAAAATCATAAAAAATGAATGTAAGCATAGAACCTATAATTGAGTCAGTCATTAATGAGGAACAGTTATCATTAAATGTTTAGTATTTTCAATTTTAAAGTGTTCCACTGAAAATATTTCAGAGAAAGTCACAGATGTGCTATATCACCATATAACTGCTATTTATTTATTTATGTATGTATTTATTTATTTATTCCATGCTCTCTTTTAATCAAGAGAAGTCCAAAATTTGTTACAATCAGATCAGGCAGTTCATATTGGATTTGGAGCAGGAATGATACAAGAATTAAATTATATTATTCCAAGTTCTTATTCTGCCATCATGGACCAGGAACACACAAGTCGATAGGGATATCCATCGCTCCCAGTGTATAGTTCTGGGAAGCAGTACTGTGGAGGGTGGTGAGAGGCCAGGCTACTTCAGGCTGGGTGCTGCTAATTCCCCACTCTATTCTGGGGGGGGGGGTAAATAAATGAGCACAGGATACTTGGTTTCCTATCTGCAAAGTAGATTGGTAACAGTTGGTTTGTACTAGAAATTTGTATGAATCATTTGCAAACATTTCTACAGGATCATTTTATAAGTTCTAGAAAGCTGCCTAAGTGTTTAATTATCATTAGAGCTAACACACATAGTTTATAGAATTCTCCAACATAAGAATTTGGAGATCTATCTCTCTTCTTTTTATATTTTTTAAATTGTTGTTCAAGTATAGTTTTCTCCATTTTCACTCCACCACAGCCCCCCACCCGCCCCACCCATCCCTGCCTCCCACCCTGGAACCTATCCCCTTTGGCTTTGTCTGTGTGTCCTTCATACATGTTCCCTGACGGACCTTCCCCTATTTTCCCCCCATTATGCCCCTCCCCAATCCCCTCTGGTTACTGTCAATTTGTTCTTTATTTCAATCTTTCTAGTTATATTTTGTGTGCTTGTTTGTTTTGATGATTAGGTTCCACTTATAGGTGAGATCATATGGTATTTGTCATTTTTAATATAAAGTTTTCCTGTACTATTTACCTTTCATGACATCAAAGAGTTTCTGCTCACATTCAGGATGCCTCAGGAAAACCACAGGAATAATTTTGCAGTCACTCTCTTTAGCTTGAGGTGTCTTATCAGGAGGCTGAATATGGAATGGCATTAAAATTCTATCAAGATCACACAGAGATTGAAATGAGCCAATGTGAGAAATGAATGGGAAGGAGATACACATAAATGAAAACAGCAGTTGTATTCAGGTGATGAGTATTTTTCTTTCTTAATTAAATAACATTCATATAACTTATTTAATACATTTTCCATAATAATCAAACTCACATAATTCAGGAGAGAATAAATACTCTTGTGTTTAAAAGGTATCAATGTTGCTTCATGACAAAGTGTTGGGATAGAAACGCTATCATAGATACACAGTTATGATAATTACATTGTGTTTCCTTTTTATATTTTTAAACCCCAGCAATTCTGTAATATTTGAAGTAGTAAGTCTGAGTAGCTTCAGAGGAAGGCTTGTGTCAATAAATGACTTCATTGGTATTCTCACGAATACCGTTTAGCGCATTGCATGCAGTGAGAAATAGTATTGCTGTAAATTGGATACTATAATTAGGCATTTTTTTCCAGCTTTAATTTTCATTATGAAAATATGATAACCCCCACATCTAAACTTGCTTTCATTTCCTTGATTTAAGAGCAGGCTGCACCATAGGTCAGTTGTACGCATTGAAAATATCTGTAACTTCATGGAAGAACGATCCGTATTTACAGTCTGCAAAGCAACTTAAATAGAAAATCTAATGCTGTGTTTCTGCTGATTTAATGCCAGCTTTATGCTATGCTATCACACGCCTCCTGCACTTTTATAGTCTAGGTTAGTTTTAGGTTAATTCACATCTAATGAAAAGTGAAGTGAATTGTAGTGGGCACATGCAAGGTAACTGCTATCACCTGAGTGAACTGGCTCTTATATTACATATAGAGATTTCTAGAGTACAGCCCTGCACTGTTATAATTGATAAAGCAGAATTTTAAATTTATGATAGGTTTCAGATGACATAAAAACAGATTTGTTCATCTTGACTAAAGACATCTCTGCCCTTTTTCTAGGGTAAGCAGGGCTGAGGATGCTGAGTTGGAAAAATGTTCTCTCCTCTTCTGGAACAAAAATACTCCATGCTTTGGAAAGAAAACTTCACGGAGGAAGAGACAAATGAGCTTCACAATGTCATACAATAACATTGTACTATGCAAAGAGGGTACATTTTAAAGGAACTGTTTATCTTTTGTTGGGAAAACCACTGGAAAAACAGACTTCATAAAATGTCATCTATATAAATGCAAATATATTATATAGAGCACCTTACCTTAAGTACCTTGTGAGGTAGGTGGAGGGCGAGGAATCCCTTCTGGTCTCTGTGGTGGTGCAGAATGGAGATATAGGCTCCAAACTGGACTCTGCCCTTTTCCTTTCAGGAGGGCTTGGTTTTCTTATTTGCACAGCACAGGGCTGAGATTGTCTCAAAGGTCACCTCAATGTCTTTAACTTTGTTATTTAGAGTAAAACCTTCAGCTCAAAGATAACCCTACAAATTCTTACATCTTCAGTGTTTATGTTATTTTGCTTAACCATCTTCACCACTTCTGATAAAGATTATTTCTAGTTTTATTTTTCACTTTCTCTAAACATCCTAATAACCTCCAATGCTAGTAAAAGCTTTTAAAAAATGTATGTGGGAAAAGATCAGATTGAATAAATGATTTATAAGAATAAACAAAGTAATTTTAATACAGATACTATATGAGCAAAACAAGCATGCAAATAAAACAGGAAGATACTATGATTACACCGTTTTCTCATGTAAATAATCATATCAGTAAAGAAAACAAATTTACAAATTATGCCTAATCCAAATTTTGAAGGAAAAATCACTCACAGATTATAATCCTTGCTTTCTTCCTATAAAATTTTTTTAAAGAATGATTATAATTGGGAGACGCTGGACCTTGGCTTTGGATCTGGAAAAGTTACTAATATTATATGCTGCCACTATCCTTCTGTGTCTAAATTAAGTTACCAATTATCTTGGGAAGAGCAGTCTGTATGCAGGTACTTTGGGGGTGGAGTGAAGACTTGAGTTTAAATCCTGTGTGGGAAATGAATCTCTGAGTTTTTGATGGCTTAAAAAAGAAGAAAAAGAAAGTGAAAAATGTTTATTAATATTTCTGCAGCTTAAAATATCATATTAAATCTGCTTTTGAGGTTCTTGGCTTTCTTCTTTGAAAAACACCAACAGTTTAATTGGTTACAGAAAGTGAAACAGTATTTATTCAAAAATATTAAAGTTTGTGATAGTCAAGAGTTAATTGCCTCACATAAAAATGTGAAAGGACTGTATCTCTTGAATGAAGAGATGATTATAATGTGAAATTATTTTTGGCTTCTTGCAATTGGGCCAGAGGCTGCAATTTGAAGCTTGGAGTTTGAGAGACAGGGTGGGGCAGACAGGGGATGCTAATGGGAGAGATAGGAAGATTATCTACAACCTGGTTCAAGGTCTAAGACAGGACATGGCCAAGCAGATAATGTGGCAAAGAAGGGAATTCTAGTTGGGGTATTAACTTGAAAAATGTTTAGGTGTGTTTCCTTTCCTGCATCATAATCTTATTATGTCAAAAGAAAGTCTCAGTATCAGCCCTGGCAGGTGTGGCTCAGTGGATTGAGTGCCGGCTGCAAACCAAAGGGTCACTGGTTGGATTCCCAGTCAGGGCACATGCCTGGGTTGCAGGCCAGGTCCCCATTGAGGGGCACATGAAAGGCAATCACACATTGATATTTCTCTCCCTCTCTTTCTCCCTCCCTTCCCCCCTCTCTAAAAATACATAAATAAAAATATTAGAAAAATAAAAAAAAGTCTTAATATCATCTGTTGAACACTTTAACCTTTTGTTAGGTGTGTGCTGAGGAATTAAAGGAAGGACAACATTTAGCATTCTGGGGTCTGATGCACCTGGGAGAAGGGAAGCACGTGAAGTGTTTTGTGAAGGGTAAAGGTGATAGATAACCAGAGGAGGGTGGAGTGAAAGGGATAATAATGTTGGTATCTAACATTTCTCAAGCATTTGGTACATACAGATATTGTACTAGGTTCTGCTGAGACCCTTGATGCGTCCTCAGCAATACTTGGGAGGTGCCTAGACTTCCTGTAGAAACACAGTGTATGTCTTAGAGATTTACTAATAATAAATTAAAGGGAAGGTGAGACAAAAGCTTGGGGATCCCATGGAACCTCAGGATGATTCTAACCTATTTACATAGAAGGAAAGCACTCATGAACACAGTTTTTTCTACTGGATTCCAGAACAGGACTTCAGGAAGTGGAGAAATAGTCAATGACATAGAAGATAATCCTCTTACCTGTTGTAAGAGCTAAACCTGTCTTGTCAGAAAGTCCAGAATCTAAAGATTAGAGTTCCCATCCCAACTTTACAATATATGAGCTATGAATTCTGGGGAAAACCTCATGACTTGCTTGATTGTGATTTTTCATATCTACTAACAGGTTTGCAAAGAAGCTGGAATAAGATTATATGCACAGATGTTAAACACAAAATCCTATACAGTGTTAGCCATTTTCATTTTCTTGTTTTTATCTTCTTTTCTAGTTATAGCATTAAAGGTAGTGGAATGATAAGTTCAGACAATGGGATGAGCAAGAGATGAGCTTAGTGAAAATGCTAAATTAACAGAAGTCTTTATCTATCATATTCTAAAGGTTCCTCTCAACTTTTCAAGCACTGGGGCATGATATTTAGAAAAACTTACAAAGTCACATACCTTAGCTTTTTCCTTCAAAGTACAAGTCTTATGTTGATTATTCATGACCATATTTTTTCAGTTTTTAATATTACAAAGTTATAGTATTCAAAAGAGTAGACAAAACTAGGATTCACCAGAGAATCTAGTTAAGAAGTATTTGTTAATAAACAACACAGAAAGCATAACATGAGATTACTGTATCAATGGCACGTTACATGTACAGGGTGGAGCAAAAAGTAGGTTTACAGTTGTGAGTACACAAAACACAGTTTATTCCTGTATTATTTATTAATTATTGTATTATTTTCCATATGATCAACAGTAAACCTATGTTTTACAAACTTTGTATATTGCTCTGCAATTTCCCAATAAGGACTAAGGACTGTTATAAACTAGAATACAAATAATAACAAAAATAAAGATCAGAATAAATCAGGAGTAAAAAAGTTTAAAGAACACACATTTCCCTCCTGGTCATAAAAAAACCTATAATATCTAGGGTTATACTATACCAGGAATATGTTAAAGATTATGAGTGACTGGGTTAGTGATTTAACAGAACTAAATATATGTTTGAAATTCTTTAAATGTTTTATGTTAAAGTAGAATATGTGTGATGGTTTATATAAAGAAGTTAGAAAAAAGTAATCTCATTTTTGGAATGTAAATTTTCACAATTCATGCAGATTTTAATGTATCATTTGTATGGATTTATGTAGGTATTTTATACTTAGTAATACCTCTGCTCCCGGGGTGGTTGACAAAATGATAAATGTTCTGTCCTATTTAATCAAATCATTTTTATTTCTTTATAAAAATAAAAATAACAATAAATAGTTTTAAATAGTGGAACTCTTCACTCCAAATCAGAATGACTCAGTCATAAAGGTACTATTTTTTTACTATAACCAAAATTAATTAATTGGTCATTTATAATCCAGACATCTAAGAAACAGACATAAGTCCAAAGAGTTTATGAGCAATCATTTTCTTTTCAGATTAAATTTAGTTATTTATTTATTAAAAAATGTTAGTGGATTGTCCAACATCACTCAAATGAACAGTGAAAATATAAAAACTATAATTCACATCTCCTGATTTAGCCTCCAATGCTTTTCCCATTATAGTTTATAACCTCTTACATAGTCATTCTTTTGTGTTTTAATATATTAAAGTCTACCCTGCCAGCTTTCTATATTTATTTTTTATCATTTACTGAATGTGTTCTTTTTCTAGATTAATGTTCTTTAGAGAGAAAAAAATATTTCTCTGACATCTGTGAGGAAAGCATTAATTTATTGAAGACAATTCCCCTATGGGTTGGTTCCCCAGAAAAATTATTGTCCTCCTTCAAGACTCCATGGAAACCAGCTGCAAGTGAATACAACCAGCATATTGAGCATAAGGCTTGGATTTTCTTCCTAGGCACACTCGTGCTCACCTGGTGCTGAGCTGGTGGGTAGGGCTGGAGCCAGGTTTCTGCCAGGTCATAGTGCTGTTGCATTATAGCCTGTGATCACATGGTGGGTGTGCTAAACTTTCCAATCTTACCGTTGAAAACCCCATAGTCCAGGATTGAAGTCCCTCTTCCAGAGTCAGCCATCAGGTGCTGTCAGATTACTGTCAGCGGCCCCAGTGGTGCAAGACAGAGGGGTCCCACGTACCTACTTCAAGGCCTCTCTCTCTCTCTGTAGGCTTTGCTCCAGGGGACCTTCTTCAGCAGGCCTGGCAGGTGTGCCGCTCAGCATTGCCTTTGTACCATGGTCTAGTCTTCATGAGTTTTATGTATGTGTGTGAGTCTTGAAAACCAAGCCAACTGACACTGTTATATACCTCGATATGCATTCCTTGTGGTGGTTTTATCTATATTACATTATCAAATATAATATGTAATATAATATATAGTACATTGAACTATACCAGATTTAGATATTAAGCCAGTTCTTACTTACAAAGCACACTTATTTCCTATTACCATCAGTAGCTATTCTTCATCCAGAGCAATATAAAGTTCAATTAATCACAACCTCTCTTTTTTTAAAGAAACATTTCAACATATACTATTAAGTCTGAGAAATACATGTATGCACGATTCAGATTTAACAATGTTAGCATTTTGCAATATATATTTTTGTTTTCTTTAGAGAAGAAATACTGCAGGCACAACGAAGACCCCTTCATGTTCCTCCCATCATTTCTTTTCTTCTCCCATTTCCTACTTAGATGAACTCTAAGGGAATTTCTGAGATACACAGTATTTTTCTTCCTTTTTATTGTGCTTTTGTCATAATAATTCTAATGTTTTAATAATAATATTCTTAATAATTCATACATTCTTAGGTATGATAATGGTATTGTTGATATTAAGAAAAATGTCATTGTTATTTGGATATATATAGTATTTGTATGTGAAATGCCATGAGATTTGCAAATTACTTTCAAATGTTTCACAAAGACATGTAGAGAAATAACAAATGTGACAAAATGTTAACAGTTGGTTATTTTAGGTGGAGAATGTATAGGCGTTCATCTTACTATTCTTTTAACTTTTTAATATATTTGAAATATAAAAGTTTGAGAATTTTAAAGCACAATATAACTAGCCTCACCCTATATGTTTTAATAAATAGCTCAGATATCTATTTCAACTCACATATATAATACTATTGAATATGAACCTTTTCCCTCTTAAAGGACACTAGGTTGTTTTTTTTATTTGAATAATGTTATAGCAGGCATCTTTGTGAATTAGTCCTTGTGCTAAGGGCAGCAGCATTTGGAGAACTGGTCCATGTAAGGTAGTATATGTATCTTTAGCTTTGTTTTGGAGACAACTCAGAACATCACACACTGTTCCATGTTGGTCTGACATACTAACTTGGGAGCTGCTTAGATTGGAGGCCTCCCTTGATGTCATATGCCACAGGCCATATCGGGTCATATCCAAGACAAGGAACGCATACCCAAAAGATACAAAAAGCGATTGGATGGTGAGTTCTGGTCCTTCATTCTCTTTATTTCTGGGGTTTATTTAGTTGAGTTTCACTAGGTTAGTTATCACTAGTTGAGATTATAATAGTGATCATACAACCCTGAATATAATAAAAACATGGAATTGTATATTTTAAATATATGAATTTCATGGAATGTGAACTCAGTAAAGCTGTTAAAGTATTCTTTTCATGGTTAAGCAAAATAAATAATTTAAAACTAATTGTATATGTGAAACTATAACTGTCTTTGCTTATTTTAGATATTATAAAACGGTAACTTTAATACACTGAAAGGTGAGAAATAATATCAATGTCAGGGGTAAATAATTAAAGTTGACATTGTACATTTATCTAAAAATACAGCAGTTGTACCATTTGTTGATACAGTGTTTTTCTTTAGTACTTTAGTATTAAGAGGCTAGATATTCTTCAGAAGTGCATTTCTTGTTGTTAACTTACCTTTACTTTAGTTTTTGATTAAAAGGGAAGAAACATTGCCCTGACTGGGTGGCTCAGCTTGTTTGGAGCATTGTTGTGTACATCAAAGGGCTGCAGGGTCAATTCCCAGTCAGGGAGCACACCTAGGTTTCAGGTTCGATCTCCAGGTGGGGCATGTACGGGAAAAACCGATTCATATTTCTCTTTCATTTTGGTGTTTCTCTCTCTCTCTTCCTCCCCACTTTCTCTCTCTCTAAAATAGATAAAAACACATCTTCAGGTAAGGATTTAAAAAAAGAAAGAAAAAAGAAAAGAAAAGAAACATTGAAATAATAATATGTATTATGAAAAATGATTCCTTCTGATTTTTCTCTTTCAGAGGGGTAATTTATATGACAGTGGCATATTGATATTTTTAATAAATTAAAAGTCTCCTGACTCATAAGCAGTGCATATGAAGCTTACTCACTTAAGCCCGGGGGATGCTTTAACTTTTATGTGGTGAAAGAGAAACATTAAACAAAAATCCTTATAAGGCTTACTTTCCAAGAGTGGATACAGAATATAAACAATAAACATAATAAATAATTGAATTACATAGTATGCTAAAAAATAACAAGAGCACTGGAAAAAGAAAATAAGAAAATCGAAGAAAAAAAGGGTTTAAGAATGCAAGGGGCAAAAGCTTCAAATTGCTACTATTGAGATGGGGAGACTATAGGAAGAGCAGGCTTTGGGATGTCAACGTGGGAGACTGAGAATCTGATCTGACATGTTGGTTGGAGACATCTATTAGACAGCCAAGCGGACATGCTGAGTGGGCACTCGCACAGGTGAGGGTGGGATTCAGGGAAGTGCTGGAGGCTGGAGGCATGGACTGCAGTATGTAAGCACGTAGGAGCTGGCGCTTACAGACATGACAC
The DNA here is from genome assembly GCF_022682495.2 of Desmodus rotundus. NCBI lineage: Eukaryota > Metazoa > Chordata > Mammalia > Chiroptera > Phyllostomidae > Desmodus > Desmodus rotundus. The sequence goes on along the minus strand of NC_071388.1, from coordinate 54,644,463 downwards.
TGGGCGAAATTACTAAGGGAGCCCATGGAGGTAGAGAAGAGAGTTTGCGACACTCCGAAGTATTAGAGAAGGGGAACAATCAGCAAAGGAGACTGAGAAAAGCAGCTGTTAATTTAGCCACAAATGAAGAGAACGACATGTCCTGTCGAGAGAAGGTATCAGAACTGGCCCTTGGATATAACTTTGGCGTTAACAGCAGCTACAATTGCTGAGACAAAAGTGAGCTGAGAATTTCTTCTGCTGTTCAAGTTTAAGCTACACACACATTAGATCTAATTGGAACATCCATCTGGCCTCAAGTTGTGGTGTTTGTAATGACCGGTTTCAGCAGAGAAGTGAGGGTATCTGAGCTTATTAAACAGCAGTTGGGAAACTGCCTAACTAGGTTAGGAAAAATTCAGGGGGAGAAGAGAAAAACATATTCAAAGTTGAAGGTTGGGGGCTAATAGTTATATTAATCTTATTGTTAAAATCCATTTTGTACCCCGCATTTGTGAAATTGGCTTATTTATTAAAACTAAAATTTCACATTCTAGTAAAATACTTTATATAAAATAGTATTCATTTAGTATATTCAAAATACCCACCATGCCTTCTTGTTTCATGCTAATAGGTTAATAATGACATGGTTAGGAAAAAAAATTCCAGAGACTTAAAATTAATAAAATAAATATTGCACAATCTTGCCAGACACGCAGTGTAGGTAGGCAGTAAAGATAGTAATTTCTAGATCCATCCGTAATGAAATAAGAATTAAAACACATAAAAATTAGCCAAAGTTAAATTGGTAAGTGAGGGTTCTGCTCTTTTTAATCCCTAGAAGATCCAGGCTGAGGGAAACATCCACAGCATGTGACCCCAGCATCTCAACACGAGGCTCCAGGGTTCTCCATGCCTGGAGCCCAGCCCAGAAAATGGGAGCCAGGTGTTACAGGTTTGTGATGACACCCATCTCTTCAGCTTATGTTTTCTTGACCAAAGAAGCCACTTGGCTATACTTATTTCTTTAGGCACAAACAAGTGTATCTCTCCAGTGTCTGGAATCAGAGAAGAACCAGGTATGCTGGGAAATGCCAGGGTTGTCTTTTAGGCCCTAATGTCCATTGTGACTTGAGAATAATCAGAACTAATAAGCTGGTACCTCTCGAACCTCTTTGCTACATCTCTAAGCTCTCTATTTGAATTGAGTTGAGGGTGGTGAGGGAAGAAAAGCAGTTCACTATGACCCTTAAGGAGTTTATCAGAAAAAGGAATGGGGTGGTAGCAGGAAAGGGTAGAGGATCAATAATTTTTTTAAAAGAGAGGCTTAGTTTGTCTTCGTAACAGAGAATACTGAACTATTAAATGGTATTGCGGTTATTCCTGCCTCTTCCCCTGTCACATTTATTTGTTTTTCTTACTAGGAGGTCCTCCCTGACAGTCAGAGGAAGCCATGTCATCCACTGGTTTGGAGCTGTGTAATCAAATGATAGCAGCCAAAATAAATTTAAGTTTATAAATTCAACTTGAAATCTCAGATGTAAAATAGAAAGATTGGGATCTCCCTGAGCAAAATGGACGTTTTTCCTATTTTCTGACTATCTTAAGACTTCTTTGACTGGGGGAGAAATATCAGAGAAGACCCGTAGAAACAGGGGATGGACAAAAAGGGAGGGCAGAGAAGACAGACTCTTTTCAAAGTTTGTCTGCAAGTCTCAGACGAACAGTGTCAGGAAAGGAGACACATCTGCAGTAAGTTGGAGTATAGTGGGGTTGTGAATGATCCTTAAGTAGAATTTGGGAATATGAGCTGCCGAGGTCAAAAAAGAAATCAGTGAGGCATGACCAGTAGGCTCCCAGGGCCAAGATGAATTTAAGGCTGAGCCAGCTAGGCTCTGATAGGAACATCTTTCTTTAGTTGCCAGAAACAGGATAGGGAAGGAGGAATGCTGGGGAGGTGGTTGGGGGTATGGTAGCAAAGGTCAAAGAAGGAAAGCCTAACAGAAAATCGTGGGGCACTACTGCCTTGAAGTCACAATAAAACTGTCTGAACAAGAATTATTATAATTCTGTAATATACCTTTAAATACTGTAATGCACTTCAAAAATTTTTAGGAAGTAAAACTTTCAGAGAGGAAAAAAATTGTTTTCCTTAGAATGTCATTTTAGAAATTTATGAATTGTTTATTCATTTTTTTAACTCTGGAAATGTGAAAAGCCTTTCGGGAGTATGTTGACATTGAAAGAAATTAATACACTCCACATGCTTCTATGATTTTCTATAAAGTTCATGTGATTTTACTCATAAAAAGTAACACAATGAATCCTTCATTCACTCTATCTCTAGAGCCTGTGCAGTTTTCGTGGATGAGAGGCAGCATGGTCTGAAATTAAACACAAACACCTAGTGGGCAGACACATTCACTAGATCTGCGCCCATCAATTTCCCAGGTACAGAATGGTGCTCAGGGCACATACATCTTAGGTTTGATGTAGGCTCACATCGTGTTGTGAAGACTAAGAACGATGTGGGCAAAATCCTCAGCAAAGTGCCTGCCACATAAAAGACTTTTGGCAAAGGTAGATACTGTTTTTGTTAGAAGAGATTTTGGTCTTTATAGCACTTATTCTCTTTTGATAAAAAATATTTTTCTGCCTTGGCTGGTGTGGTTTAATTGGTTAGAGTACCATCTTGTAAACTGAAAGATGACAGGTTCAATTCCTGGTCAGGGCACATGCCTAGGTTGCAGGACTGGTCCCTGGTCGGGGTGTGTACAAGTGGTAACCTATCAATGTTTCTCTCTCACATCTATGTTTCTCTCTCTGTTTACCATCATCACTTCCCTTCTTTAAGCATGTCTTTGGGTGAGGATAAAAAAATTTTTTTTTCTTTACAAAAAACAATAGAAGGTAGAGTCAGAGAGATCTGCGTAGCATGGACTTTAATGTTCCACCAGAACTGGGCTTGTGCCTTTAGAGTTCCAGATGGCATTTGCCAAACCGAACTCGAGTGATTTCACTGTTAGCATGCACATGACTTTAGGCAGGTGCTAAAGTTGACAGAATAGAGATTCATCTACTAAAGCACTGCTTTTACTAAATCAGTTCCCCACCTCTGAGAGTCCCACACAGTGGTATTTATTCTGCTTCTGGGACTATAATGAAAAAAAAGCCTCTCCTATATTCTACATAGAAATCCTTGAAATAACAGAACATTTAAAATATTTCCCCTGTACCTTTTCTTTGGGGTAAAAATAACCTTTATTATGCATGTGGATTATAGTGTAAAATGCTTATCTTTCAGTAAATACTCATTTCTGAAAGCACAATGCAATATAAAAATGCATTTAAAAATGATTACCTCTCATTTTTTTCTTCATCTGAAGTAATTTTTTCTCCTGAATTACATAATATCTAGATCTGTGGATAATGAGCTAGAAACTCATGATGCATAAAAGTTAGACAAACAATATGCAGTTTGGGCACAATAAAAAATGATACTCTACTTGGCAAAATCTAACTGAAAACAAAATCTCCCAACCCAGGAAATCTCCACAAAAGTAGTAGAGAAAGAGCACATTTTTATTATTGCAGGAACATTAAACCAGAATGTGACAAGAATTGTAGGCAATCCACTAAGAGATTACAGAGAGAGAAAAATGTCTTATCCACTTACAGTACATCTTTTCAGGATAAACCATAATTAGATTTCACGTAAGACGATTTAATATCACCATTTATTAGACAGAGTTTATCCTAAACTTACCTCTTAATTGGGGTTGCTACCCTGTTGGTTAATTGGTGTTGTACTAAGGAAAAATAATATCTTTATGACAGGAGGTGGTTTTCCAACTGGGAGCAAGGCTCCTCGCCTCCCACAGAAGCTGGAGGATAGAGGTGCTATCTCCCTTGAGGTTTACAATTGATGTCTCCCAGGTCTTTGTGAAGGACATTTGTAGGTCAGAGAGCTGGCAAGAGGTTTATTTAGCTTCTAACAAGATTCATATACACGTCAAAGAGGCAGAAAATAACTTACAAATACAAGTTTTTTTAAAGTTAAGTCTCTAAGAAATGAGGAAGGGAGTCTCCTTATTTTCAACAGATAGAATTATCTCATTTTAAATTTTTATTTATCTTTACATGCTGTGATCTGTGTTTGTTATTTGATGTTTAGATTATTTAATTATCATGAAATACTATGAAATACTAGGGAGGTTCATTGCTGGAAACTGATTACTCAAATAGTCTATGTGCTATAGAGGGGGACACATGAGAAATTTGGAGAAAGTAGTGAAAGAAATTTGGGTAGGTTGCAAAGAGACTTTGAACCCTAAGTTTATCCATTAACAGGACAGAATGACAGGATCTTTATTACAACCTCTGAAGAGTTTGAGCATTCATTCTGAGCCAGGAAGAAATGAATAGAGTAATCTCCACCTCAAGGCACAGTAGAGCTTTCCTAGACTTGACATTTACCAAATAGGTGCCCATACTTCACCTCAGAGGTCCTCAAGGCCCAATTAAGCAATCAGACTCTCGGGACCGGAATCAGAGTTTCCCAGTGGGGCAGTGCTAAGCATTCCTTGCTCCTCTCAGCAGTGGTCCCTGAATTTGCAGCAGTTCACACAGCTGTCAGGGAGTTATCATCCCCCTAGATAACAACTTGTATTCAAGGAGATGGGGCCACACTGGGCAAATGCAGAAGATGAGTTATTTAAAGCTTCTGCTTAGAAGCTTCATGCCTCACAGGAGAGAATATCTCCAGCAACAGCTATAAAGACATAGCATCCAAAATCCCCAAAACAGACTGTTATAAGTGTCACTGAATCCAGAGAGGATAAAACTGTGGTGTCTCCATCAGGAACTCACTTCCTGGAGTTCATTTTAGTTTCTTCTGTTCCACTGCAGTTTACTAAACAGAGGTCATTTTGTAATAAGCGATATTTACCTGTATATGACACAGTAGACTTGTTGCATTTAACTTATCTATAGGGTTAAATTGACGTGAAATGGCAGCAGAGAAAAGGTTATGGTAACCCTTTGTCCACTGTGATCTTAAGCAACTTCTTCATCTGCTTTAATCTAAACTTTCCAATCTCTGAGATAGAGACCATGTTCTTATCTTGCAGTAGAAGGTGTGTGGATGTAAGGAGACAAGGTGAGAGAGAGTATTAGTCCACAGGTATTCTTTTAAGCTGTCTGTGATCTCTGAAGTTACGATGCTTCAGCTCTTGTCAGTAGAAAGTTCTGCTCTCTAGAGGATGGAAACAGTGCCCGCTCCCAGATCTGGAAAATCCCTCTTCAAGGTTATCTCCTGCAGCAGAGTTGTAGTGAAGTCTTGGTGAAGAACCGAGTGGGACCTCAGGTTTTGCACGAGTGGTGGGCAAGGTGTGAAGCCAGGGGTGACAGGAGTCAATCTAAACTCTATCATGGGTAGTTGACTAGAAGTCAAGTAATATACTTTAAATAAACATAAATCAAGATAAAGCAATAATATGTTTTAATGTTTCATAGTTGTATAGTGTGTGTATGTTAATATGTGGTCTGTGTTCTTTTGTGTTACCCTTATTGCACCTGCTTAGGCTTTAAAACAATATTATGCTTTTTCTCCCAAGATTGTTATGATGTTTCTTAATCTTTAAGTTTTATCTCACATTTCACTTTCTATTAAAAGTCATGTCCAGGTATCTTAGCTAGTGTTGTACTTCTTGCCTCTAAACTTCATAGCAACTGTATTCACTTTATTCAATCTCTGGCTTAAGTCTATCAGTTCATATTTGTGAAAGCACAGGAATGTCTTTGCAATGCATTGTGTTCTGTTAAAAAAATTCAGTACTCTATACCTAGTGCCTAAAATTTGGGGATTAGTTGACAGAAGTGGTTCAAGAAGATATGCAAGAGAGGAATCTGACGTCCTTTAACGGGTAATTTCCTCCTGTCCAAAATTAATAGCAGACTGGACTAATTTTGTTCTTTCTTGAATTTCTTGAAATGTTCCCCAATCCTGCTCATTTTTTCTGTTGAATTGCATTATCCTCTCTACAGTGTAAGTTTCTTCTCGTTACTTTGTTCTCTCTCAGCTTTCCCAGTGCTTTCCAACAGTAACTCTTAATAAGCTCTTCGAGCAAATTCAGCCCTTCGGTGTTCTGGAGTCCTGCAGGTGGTCTGTCAGAAAACTGAGCCTCCCTAGATGAGAAAAATTACAGGGTTCGTCTTGCTATAATCAGACCTACAATTCACATGCCAGCTTGACACTGGTACCATGTGAGCCTTCACGCCCAGTGGTTTGCCCGGCTCTTCTCTCACTCTTCCCTGAGGTGTGAGGACCGTGCGGAATCTGGTGCTCTTGTCAAGACCTGCCCTTCACTTCATTCTTGTTAGTGCTGTTTGTTCCGGACTTTTCTTCTTCTGAGATGCCTGACCTCATACCTTAATTTGGCACATAAATCTGTCTTGCAATACTAACTTTTTTGGGTAGGTTTAATTTGTCACATTAAAAATAATTATATCATAGCTCCTCTTGCATCAAACTTTCCCCACTCCTACTCCTTTACTCTTACTGTCAGCTGATTTCAATTCACCCTTCAGTGGGAAAAGAGAGTTCTCTCATTGTCCAAGTTCAAATCTACAAAACTATAGCTATTTCAGTGTACCTTCCCCTTCTTTCCACCTGCAATGCCAAAGGCAGTGCCCTTCATTGTGGCCTACATACACACTTTGCATGGTTTGCCACCTGCCTGTCACAATTTCCTTTTACTGATCCTCTGCTAAATACTCTCTCCACTGTGGCTTCTGCCTGGAATGGTCAACCCTGTTGCCTTTGTTTGACTGCCTTCTTCCCATTTTAAACTACCTCAGAGACACATTTTTCTGACCACCCAATCTAACCAGGTCTCTCACAATGATTTATCCGTCTGTTATTGATTTTCTACAAATAGTCCGTACATTGTCGGCCGCCTTCAGTAGATTGTAATCCTTGAAGGAATAAAGATGTCTGGCCCCTAGGCCAGTGCCTCATGTCCTGGTATATGTGTTCTGCCCATATTTGATGAGGCCATAAAGGCTGTTTTCCAAACTAAAGTGTGAACCTGCCCTCACTACCTCACTTCCTACCCCCTCCCCGATTCAAACAGGCTCAGCGATATTGAATCTCAGTGAAATATTTGGCACCCTGTATGTTGAACTCTGAATTGCTACATATGGAGATGACTTTAAAAAACCTTGGGACCAGAAATTTGTACAGAACAATCAGCCTGTCCAGCAATGACACACATGCTCCATTCCCCAGACACCTCACGTGCTCACAGTTCCCAGGCCCTCTTGGACTACACATTTTGGAAACCTCCAGAAGGGGGATTTTTTAAAACCTGCATTTGAGCACTTGCTACAGAACTTTTACCTTGTGCTCAGATGCTGCTTTTTAAATTGAACAAATTTTCCTCCCAGCTTGCACTGCATGGCTGACTTGATTGGGCTCAGTGTCTGAGCAAGTCAGGGGTCTCTGAAGGAGCCTGGCTTTGCCCCCTCCCAGCTCTTGTGGCTGAGGTCCACATGCGTGCCCGTCAGGATACACTGGCATACAAGTGTGGTTTGGTTTAATGGGCAAAACAAAGATATAGGAAAAAAACAAATCATTTTTAATCATGTTTTCTAAACCACAGATTATATTAAATTATAGCAAGTCACTAAAACTCATCTATTATAATAATTATTGTAATTTACCAGCTATTCAACATAATATTTACATTCTATTTCTTTGAGTTAATGCTAATGGTTAAGAGCGGTAAAAGAAAAGCTTGTTCTTACATAAAGCTGCAAATATTAATTATCTGTAGGCTGGCCTTGAAAATACAGTTTTACTTCTTAGGGTTTTTTTTGAATCCTTAGGAACTTAAATTCATTAAAGCACCTTCCCTATTTAGAAACAAAAAAGCCATAACCTTTCTCTTTGTTAAGGTTTCTATCTTATTTTATTGTCAGTCTGTGTGGCCTTAAACTTCAGTTTGCTGGGTGGGATATAAAATTCCCCTTCGTTTTTCTCAAGGCTAAATGAGAACCATGAATTTTATTCCAGAGATTTGTTTACTCACATAATCATAATATGACTTCAGGAGTGCCAACATATTTTTCAATTTTTTTATCGATCATTGTTGGCTGTGCACACGCACTATAAATTCACTTTATTAAGAGAAAATATCGAGGCAAAGATATGGACAAAAGACGCACATCGCATATCAACAACTTTCCTGATTACATTTCACAAACCAGTGAGATATAATCAAGGATTTTTATGACTATAATTACATGAGTATTATAAATCTAATGTAGGTACTGGGCTAAATTAGCCTGTTCTATGGTTCAAATAATTAAAAACGTGTGGCGATATTATTTTACAGTAACAGTTTGTATTTCAACTAACGTGGGAGTTTCCGGCAACCGCAGCCATTACACCAGAAGCAGAACTTTTTTGAAGTCATGGCACATACTGGTAAGAAAAGGGGTGTCCAACTCGGGCCGTTCAATTCAATTCAATGAAAAACATGTTCTCTTGCATATTTGAAAGTCGTTGGGAGTAGATGTCCAGTATTATCAACAGACACACACACTCAAAAAGGGTAAGTATGTGAGATGATCTGTGTGTTAATTATCTGGACTAGGCCATGTTGTATGTGTATATCAAATAAGCATGTCATACACTTCAAATGTACACAATTGTATTTGTTGATTATTCCCCAGTAAAATTAAAAAATGTTTCTCCTGTGAATGCTAACTAAAGGGTTTTTAATTTCCTTTCTTGTTAGGTAAACCTGATAGCTATAATTTTGCCCATAGCTCCAGACAGGATCATCAATCTTTGAGATTAATTTTTTCTTTAACATCATTTTCTTTGGGAAGTGTTTCTGGAGAGATTGATTCTAGTGGGGTATTTATGTCCAAATAGCTTTTTCCTTTGCAGTTTCAAAATTCAGTGTAGTTATGGGCTCATATGGATGTTTTAATATTACTGGAAAATAATTTTCTTTCATTTTTTGAAATCTGATTGAAGGATTGAACTTCTTACAATACATAACAGCTCCATATAAAGAGGTTTTATACATTGTAAGTGTCTTAATATAACTTTTCCCCAGTGTCTCAATAAAACAATGTCTATAGCAAATGAAAACAGCTATTTGTGCTTAGTCTTCTGTCCCATGCAGTCAGAAAGTGATCCTGCTGGTAAGAGGAGATACAGCACAAAGTATTGAGCTTTTTATCTATTTTCACTTTGAAAGACCTTTACACAGGAAAACCTTTATGTCCCCTATACCTGAAACTGATAGAAGGGAAGATTTAATCCAAAGACTAGCTGTCTCAGTTACACAGATTTCATGGAAATCCCACCACTAATCAGGAATGTTGATGACCAGTTCAGTCATAGAGCAAATGCCCTTGACTTCTGTATCAAAGCTGCCATTTTTACTGGACTGATGGTGATGTATCCTGTGAAGAAAGCTGCAAAACTCTTCAGGAGGATTTGTGAAAGACAAAAATATTTTTCAGGAATTTCCAGGAAGTGCTTGAAAAAAGATAATTGATGATTTGATTTGAAATAATATTGTATGAATTTAGTACTGACTCAGTAGATTCAGCAATTTGAAACTGAATAAGTCACAGTATTTCAAATCAGAAAACATTATGACAATTACTTTGAATTATGTATAGTATAGAAACAATTTGGTTCATTAGAATTGATCTCTGTGGGAAAACAGAAAACAAAAACGAACAGCTCCAATAATGATTCTACTGCAAAGAGTTATATAAATAAAACCATAAAGAAACAACTATTAGAGTCACTAAAAATGAATTATATTTTACTATGAAAAAATATATTTGAAACACAATTTTAAGCTTATTCAGGAAAAATATATCACACAAGGGAAATTTTAAACATTAGTTTAAAATTAATTGCAAACATAAAATATGAATACCTAGTTTTTATTTGGGTAAAAAGTTATGGCCCTGTGGCCTTGTGGCATATCCCTGACACATTCCATTTCCACCATTACTGTACATTCACATTCTTCCCTACTTTCCTCTCATCTCCATGGTCATGTTTTTGAGAAATGTTTTTAGTATGACAGGTAATGCATAAAGGTGAAAAAGCCACAGGTCTCTTCTCTAATCAGACCACCGTCTTCCTAATAGGATCTTATCAAAGTTAAGACTCAAATATATCACAAAGGATTTTTTCAATAAATTCTCCTCTGATTTCAACAAGTTAAAAATAATTTCTCCTTATAATGTTTAGGAAATAATTACATTTGCTGTTTGATTCTTTACTGTAGAATGAAAAAAAAGACTGTCTCAGATTAGAGGGTTGTGAATTATGAGAAGCAGGTGGAGACATGACCCTCTCTCTGAAATGACATCACAAGTTTACTCATGTACTCTATTCCAACAGAACACAAACCCCTATTCAAATTCATCAGCAGAATAACCCTTGAACTGGATTAGTTCATATAAATTCACCCTGAAAAGCAAAAGCAAAAATAGATATAAATATAAATATAAATGTAAAATACTTCAGAATTTAAATCTTAGGCATAGACTAGTTTTGTGTGATTAGTTACTGGAACTCATAAGTTTTCCAACATTATAAAGTTTGTAAATAATGCTGCAATGAACATAGGGGTACACACCCTTTTGAATTAGTGTTTTGGATATGTATTCAAAAGTGGAATTGCTGGGTCATAAGGCAGATTCATTTTTAATTTTTTGAGAAAACTCCATATTGTATTTCACAGTGGTTGCACCAATTTGTATTCCCATCAACAATACACATGGATTCCCTTTTCTCCACAACCTCACTGACACTTGTTTGTTGATTTTTTCATGTTGGCCATTCTGGCAAGTGTGAGATGATATCTCACTGTGGTTTGAGTTTACATGTCTCTAAGGATTAGTCACATTGAGCACATGTTCATATGTGTGTTGGCCATCTGCACGCCCTTTTTGGAGAAGTGCTCAGTCAGGTCTTTTGCCAGTTTTTAATTGGGTTATTTGATATTTGATGTTGAGTTGTGTAACTTATTTTTACATTTTTTGTATTAACCACATATTAGATGTATCATTGGCAAATATGTTCTCTTATTCAGTGGGTTGTCTTTTCATTTTGTTGATAGTTTCCTTTGTGGTGCAAAAACTTCATAGTTGATTTAGTTCTATTAGTTAATTTTTTCTTTGTTTCCTCTGCCTGAGGAGATAAATTAGAAAAAGTATTACTACAAGAAATGTTCAAGATTTTGCTACTTATGTTTTCATCTAGAATTTTTATGGTTTTGAGCTTTACATTTAAGTCTTTAATTCCTTTTGAGTAGTTTATTCTTGTGTATCATGTAAGAAGGTGGATTCGTTTCATTTGTTGCATTTTTCTGTCCAATTTTCTCACCATTTATTGAATAGACTTTTTACCTCATTGTATATTCTTGCTTCCTTTGTCAAGTATTAATTGACCATAAAAGGTGGGTTTATTTCTGGAGTCTCTATTCTTTTCCATTGATCTATGTGTCTGTTTTTATGCCAGTACCATGCTGTTTTGATTACTATAGCATTGTAATATAGTTTGATATCAGGTAATATGATTCCTCCAATTTTGTCCTTCTTTCTCAAGATTACTGTGGCTTTTCAGGGTCTTTTGTAGTTCAGTATAAATTTTTGTATTGTTTATGTTAATTCTGTGAAATACACCATTGGTATCTTGATAAGAATTGTGTTGAATCTATAGATTGCTTTGGGCAGTATGGACATTTTAATGATGTTAATTCTTCCTATTCATGAACACAGTATATGCTTCTACTATATGTATCTTCTTCAATTTCTTTCTTCAGTGTCTTATAATTTTCTGAGTACAGACAGGTCTTTTTACCTCCTTGGTTCAATTTATTCTTTGGTATTATGTATTTTTGATGCAATTATAAATGGGATTGTTTTCTTAGTTTCCTTTTTTGATAATTAATTTTTTAGTGAATAAAAATGTAAATGATTTCATTTTGTATCCTATTACTTTACTGAATTCATTTATCATTTATCTTAGTTTTTTGGTGGAATCTTTAGGGTTCTCTACACTGTTATCTGCAAAGAATGACAGTTTTACTTCCTCCTTTCCAATTTGGTTGCCTTTTATTTCTTCTTCTTGTCTGACTGCTGTGGCTAGGACTTCCAGTACTATGTTGAATCAGAATGTTGAAAGAAGATATCTTTGTCTTGTTCCTGATCTTAAGGGAAACAATTTCAGTTTTTGCCCATTGAGCAAAACTGGCAGTGGGTTTGCTATATATGGCATTTGTTATGTTGAAGTATGTTCCCTCTATTCCCACTTTGCCGAGAGTTTTACCATAAATGGATGCTGGATTTATCAAATGCTTTTTCTGCATCTGATGATATGATCATGTGGGTTTTTTTCAAAGAAACTCAAAAGAATAAATAGAAAGAATATATGCACCACTATATTCTTGCAGCATTATTTACAATAACCAAAGTTTTGAAGCAGCCCAAGTGTCCATCAGTAGATGTGTGGATACAGAAAGCTGTGGTACAGTTATATGATGGAATACTACTCAGCCTTAAAAAAGAAGGAAATCTTACCATTTGTGACAGTATGGATGAACTTTGAGGGTATTATTATAAGTGAAATAGGAGAGTCAGAGAAAGGCAAGTACCGTTTGATTTCACTCATATGTGGGATTTAATGAACAAATGAACTAATAAGCAAAATAGAGATAAACTCAAAAACAGAGAGCAGGCTGATAGCTGTCAGGATGGGGAAACTGGGTGGGGTGGTGAAGGGTTTGAGTGAAAAAAGAAAAAGTAGAAGGAAATTCATGAACATTGCAACAGTGTGGCAATGGGGGTGGGGTGGAGGAGGGTATGGGGAAAAAATGGTGATGGAGGAGACTTGACTGAGAGCGGTGAACACACACAATACAGTGTACAGATGATGTGTTGTAGAACTGTGCACCTGAAACCTGTATAATTTTGTTAACCAGTGTCAGTCAAATGAATTAAAAAAAAAGTTTTCACAAAAATGTGGTATTCGATTTGATAGCCATATTTATGTGGGAGAGTGGGCAGAAGCAAGTATTCTTAAGATTTTTGAACCTATTCTAGTATCAAGGGAAAGGATAGGTAAATTGTACTGCAGGGGCAAATATACTATTTTTGTTTGAAGTGATCTGTGTGCGTAAGCATGTGTCGTGTGTAATATTCACTAAGCGGAGATGCTTGAGGAATAGTTGAAGCCATGAGGTTGGATGAAGACCACTGACAGTGAATGGATGTCTCCTGCCTATGATGACACCTGCTTGGCAACAGAAAGCAAACTTTTGCAACATTGCTGGTGAACTTGACAGAAATATACATTTTTTGTTGCTTAATCATTTAAGCAAAGAAAAGCTGGGTCCAGTCAGATGGGGTGAGTACAGCTAAAAGGCTTACAATGCTTGGGTTTAAAATTGGAAATTTAATTTAAATCTTAATGATGTTAATAAGGTGAGATATATTTGTGGGTCATATGAGTTTTTTGTTTTCAAATACTAAGTCGCCAAATCCAAACTCTGAGAATGATGCACATAATTCTTCAACATTTTTCAGGCAAATCACAAAGAAACCTAGAAGACTTGGCCAGCAATGGCTTTCATTTACTCCTTCACTGTAACTGTGTTTTTCTTCTATTTTAGTGTGGTGGCTTTCTGACATTTTTCTTTTTGAAACTTATAATTTCTGTTGTACTAAAATGATAGATTTTAAATGAGTCAAGGTCCAAAATTAGCAAGAAAGGGCAAAGACTAAGTGGAACTTTGCATCTCTTGTGTTTTGAGAGATTTTCCATCAGCTCATCCATCTCTTGCTTTATTCTCGTAAACCATCAAGGCAAAGGATAGAGAAATTGTACTGCAGAGGCACATACACTATTTTCATAAAGCAAGAGATATCCAAGAAAGAACATTTTAATACAGTATTTAATCTGCAAGCAAACATTGCTTTTAATAAGGGTGCAACCTTAGACTTCCTGCATTGTGGGCTATAATATGTGTTTATAGTTAAATTGCTTTAAACTAGTCTCCTAAGGCCCATAAAACCAAAAAGACTTTATTGTTATGACAGCTTCAAAGAGCAGGATAAAAATCTGTTAACTCAAACTTTTTTTTTATAGAGGACCCAATCTTTTCTAAAACTTATATTGATAAAGCTTACTACTTTCTATCTTTCTCAATTAATTTTTAGGTGGCTGGATTTAACAATATTTTTTGTTACGTGGATAGTAAGTAGAAGGAAATATTATCTCAATTTAACCTCAGTTCAGTAGGGTAAGTTTCTTTCCCACCAGCATGGATAGACTTTATAAAAACATCACCTTTGTGAAATAATTATAGCAAACATTTATTGAGTAAAAACACCTATAACCTTAGGCACTGGTTTCAGACAGATAAAGTCATTTAACTATTATGATGACAGCAGGGTGCTATTAACCTTACATTATGAATGAGGAAATCTAGTCATTGCTGAAGTCAACAGTTGTCAGACTTGGGGATGTATTCGAATCACCTACAGACTATTAAAGAATGTGAGGCCTAGGCTTCTTGAGATAGAAAATGGTCTTGACCTTGGTATTTTTACCTAATACCCCATGGTGCTTCTGAATGCTACCAAACTCGTAGAACCCCTGGTTCAAGTACCTTGCCTAAAATAAGTGTCAGAGCTGATATTTACACCCTAATTAATGAGAAGCCAATAATTTATGCTTTTAACTGATAAGCTATACTGTTCAACTATATTTATTCCTTGAAATTACTAGGATGCCCATATAATTTCTAAAATAACAAATATCTAGCTGACTTGTTCCTCTGAGCAAAAGCAACCATTTTAGTATATAGGTTTTTAATTACCTCTATTGCTAAGAAGTGTGGTATTGACATTACATACACATATAACAAATATATGTTATATTGTAGTGAATTGTCCCTGCAAAACTTCTAGCAGAAACAGGATAGAGGTATTGCAGAAGTCATTCCTGTATTGTAGGTGGGGTTAAAGTCGAATTCCGAGGTGCCTGCAAGCTGTTGGGTCTACAGTCTTGTGAGACCATCCGTACACAGCATTTCCCCAGCTTATTATAATACAATAAAATGAAATTTGAATAACCTGCTGCCTTTACTCACTGGACATTTCAAGTGATTCGCACTACTGTATTAAGAAAATAACATGAAGCTAAACATTGGCAGTAATGGCTTAACATAGGAACCATCAACTTTGAAGCTTTTATTCTAAATCTGTTTCTTAAACAAGGTAATGGAGCCGCTGCCCTGAACCTTGCATCAGCTACTCCCCCCAGGAGAGACACTGATGCCAATTACAGGGTAAGTTACGGTTTTCTCTTTCTGGCCCACACCACTTTCTTTTTCCCCTGTGTTTGGAGTAGGAAAGGATTTTCAGACAGTTTGTGGGAAGTCCCACTGAAAAAGCTCCCAGTTACATTTATGGACATATGGCTGTAGCTCCCCCTGCTGATAACATTAATTACTAGTACATTACAAAGTACAGACTATGTAACTAATGTTCGTGCCACACTGACCTCAGAATCCAGAATTCCTCAAGCCATTTCACTTCACTGCTGAGAGAGAAAAATAATACGACCTCAACTTGTCTTATCTGATCTTTAAACCATTGTTAGGTTTTCTTTGAAACTCGAACTCCTCAGCTTTCATTCAGTTATTATTAATTTGTATGCCCTATTCGAAATTTGTTCATTCATTCATTCATTCAGCAAATATTAAGTTTCTGCTCTGACTGGAGGTATTGTAGTTGTCTGTGATACAGGTGTGAACAAAACAAAGCTCTTTCTTCACGGGGTTACGCACTGGGGTGGTGGAGAGAGTTGAGGAAAACAAAAATAGAGAGAAGGGAAAGGTAAAATGCATAGTATGTGAGGAGGTGATAGCCTTGTGGGAATAAAAAAGAAGCAATTAAATAGAAAAAATAAATGCAAGTGAGGGCTGGAGAATCTACTTTTTTACAGGTGACCTGTATCTTGTGGCATTTTCCTGCCAGTCTTTCAAAGGGCGCACTAAACACAAACAGAAGAGAGGCGATATGCTTCATAACAGCTGCTGTCGAGAAAATGCACAAACTGCATGTACAGGACTTTGTCACAAAGACTTCAAAGTTCTCCCGCGCAGGTAGAGTGAACGTAAGTCCTGAGCAGAGGTTGGAGCACGAAGGGAGGCAGTGCTGGGCAACTTCAAGGGAGGGGTGGAATGGGAGGCACACCTGCACAGGCAGGTGCAGGCCACATGTCTAGACAAATTTTATATTCAAAATAAATGCATCCATCTTTGCCTAGCATCAGAACTACATCTGAAGCAGCATTTGAAACTAAGCTCCTTTGATTTTTTAGAAAGTTGCCACAGAGCACTGTAACAGTGATACAGAGTCATAGCTGTTTGCATGTGACATTTTATAATCTGAACGCATGTTATTACAATCCCATTCTTAACATGGACATGTCTGCACAGTGGTGAGGGGGAGCCTTCGGCTTTGCCCCTGCTTCCAGCCCGTGTCCTGACCCTACCCAGGTAGCTCTGGCCTCACTCTAACCATCTCTGCTGGTCAACACACAGAGACCACGAGGCTGGAGCTCTTGTGAGTCAAAGCTCCAAGCAATGGGCTAGATAATTCTGTTTTCAGTTATGTTAAACCAGGAAGAAAAAAATAGTTGAATCTATTAAATAGTGTACATTAGTTGAGAAATGTGGGTTACAAAGGGTAATCCATCATGAAGAGGAAGGTGGCAAACAGCCTGAACATTGATGGTCTTTCGTTCCTGTCTCTTCTCCCCATTCCTGCCACTCAAGGTCAAACCCCAAGTCTGAATCAATCGAGGCTGCTACCTTCTCAACATCTATATTCAAGCTGCTATGTGTTCTCAAGAAAAATCACATATATTAGTGGGTTGGGAATATGACAAATTCGTGGTCCTCAAAATAACATGAAAAATGGTCCTCAAAATACCTGGGAAGTTCCCACTGTGTTTCCAGTCAATTCTATCTCCTATTTTTAACCTTGACTTCTTTCCTCAACAGTCGTACTCATCGGACTTTATCAAAAGTGTCCCCTCAGGAGCAGAGCTGCCTTCTCACTACAGGCAGAAGATAGAGGCTGCCTGGTTGTCCTTCCCCAATCTTCCTGACAGCTACACTGCTTTCAAAGGTTTCGGCATCTGCCGATCTTCCTCAACACGGTTCTTTCCCTGGCAGAGGCCCTCGTCCAGCTGTTTAAAGATAATCCTTTCCCAGCCTGCCCATGCCCTCAGTGACATTGCTACATCATTCACCCACCCAGCCCTCCACCCCCTCTGCCCGCTGGCTTTCTGAGGCCCTGTGTATTAGGGTAGATCAGTGGGGTTGGAGTTCCAGTTTCTCTCAAAATAGGTTTCCTCATTTGTCAAGTGGTTACTAAGATACCTCTCCCACAGGGTTTCGTCAGCTTTAAGTGACATAATATGCAAAGCACTTGGATCACAGCAAGCGTTCAAAAAAGACGACAGTTTTTATTATTGCTTCTATTACTCCTGCTAGCAATTAGCATACTACCAATTTTGCAATAGTCGTGTTCAAAGCACGCTTACATATATTTACCATTCTATTCTTATAGAACTTGTAAGCAGGAAAGGTCTTGAAATGAATTCAAAGTAGTAAAGTTGCTTTCTCAAGGTCACAGAAATAGGTGGTGGTAAAATTCAGACGCAAAATTCGATTTTCTGGATCCTGCTTCAGTGCTTGCGTACATTTACTACCTTTCCAGGACCTGCCTCCTCGTGGGGGGTATGTCAATGTCTGTGAATGTTGGACTCGTTGAGCTTAGGAGCCACAGAGCTGCTATTGTTCGTGAAATATACTTGTTTCACTCTGTGCGTATATCATTTGTGTTTTTCTTTATGTCTGGGCTACTTTCAAGTTGATGTTCTGTGCATATGCAAGGTGGGATAGGCATTGATTGCATTATCTGAAGCAAAGACCATGGCTGTGTGAATTTGAGGAAACTGCAAGAGATTTTACAAAATACTTTGGGAACAAAACTACGAATACTCAAGACAAAGACTATATAACATATGGTTTAACATCCATTTGCATAGGCAAGTGTAAACGTCCATGGAAGGAAATATGTGTGCTTTTTCTTCAGTAATTGTCTTTTTTTATAAACTCAAGGTTTAGGAGCAATTTGGAGAATTTAGTTCAGTTTGAATTTCAGGATACTGTACAGATTATGTAAACATCTTACATCAATATGAAATCACTCTATGGAAATTGTTTCTTTATTCTGTTTGGGAAAGAAATAACTGGTTTTGAACTATTAAAATACAAACCAAGCTAGTGATAAAGAATCGGAAACACATGAGAAAGTGCTGGCATAAACGGAAACACAGGAGGTGGATCCCTACAGGAGTTCTCAGGACTAAGGTATTGGTCTTGCAGCTGCTAAGAGTGGTGAAACTGCTGTGGCTGACGAAAACTGCCCTGTTTAAGATCAGACCTGGCTCAGGGCAGCCCCTCCCAGTGGCCAGGAAGTGGGATTGCATAAAGGCCTGGCCTCCTTGCTGCAGTTTGAGAGACTCCAAAGGGTGTCAGAGAAAAACACTACCAGACACTTATTGAAGGTGGCAAGACATTTTATTCAGACTACGATATTAGGACAAAAGACTCCAATACAAACTAAGCTCAATTCTAATTAAGACAAAGGTAACTGAGGTTTTTAAAGGGGTCTAGAGGTATTGGAAAAAGGGATAACAAAAATTCTAGGGGCCTACTGGGAAATGAAAATTATGGAAGGGGAGTAAACACAAAATGACGGAAAATGGTTTGACAACGTGAGTAAGGGTAGGGGCAATGTACATTTTGTGGTTTGTCAGCCCTGCACTTTTTTTTTTTTTTTTTGAGCAAAGACTCTGCACAGGGGCTGGGAACATCTTTAGGGATGAAGCCCAGTGCAGGTGAAATCCAGGCAAATACTTGGTCAAGTCCGTTAGCATCATATTCAGGACAATCCTTTGTGTCGTGTGGGAGCTCAGAGTTCCCAAGGCTACCCATTTTCAGAACTCCTTGTAGGGCCTCCTGGGCATCCATTCAGACTGCAGTGGAGCTGGACTTCTCCCTTTATGCAGTCTTGCCCCTACCCACTGTCCTCCCTTCCTAGGTGGTGATCCTAAGATTTCCAATGAATGCCCTACATGCTCATCTCTGTCCGTGGATACTTCTGATGGAATTCGGCCTCTAACAATGTACGTCTCATAACGATAGTCCCTAGGCAGTTCACAAATGTGAGATAGACAATTCTTTTTTCTCTCCAAAGACATCCTGCTATATATGTGTACGTCAAACATCATTATAACCTTAGAATATGTGCCAGCGTTGGGATTGTGACACTTCATTTTAACTAAAACCGCATGATTCATTTGGGCTGACTCATTTTAGTCTTTTGTGTGTTAATTTCTACATATTTTAATTTTTTGTTTTTGCTATAATGGTCTATTATAACCCTGAATAACTGACATGTTGTTCATTTAAAGGCAGTTTGCTAAATCATAAACATAAAGAGATACATCATTATATAAATGTTGCAACTCTACATTATAAATACAAATGTATTACATTTTAGGTACAGAATTAATTGGATGGTTATAGCAAGTAAATATGTCACGATGCTATTACATAAGAAGTAAAAATGAAGTGCTGACAGAAAGCATATTATACATGAAAATTAGATTTTATTGGACCATTGATCCATTCACCTCTGTTCCTTGGGAAAGTTTGTATTAGAAGTTTGTCAAATAGCATCATGAAACCATTAAAGCTATAGCACAATTTTCAAAGTGATTTTGTTAGTTAAGCAACTTAGTTGTTTTTTTAAGAATTATTAAAATTTGGTTTGTTTGCATGAAATTGATTGATTTAGTTGCTAAACATAAAGATTCCAAGTTCAAGTCTTTTGACAGGATTCATACTATTGCCAAAAAACTTTTAAAACAAATATAAAATTATAGATAAAGATTACCTTCAGCAAGAAAGCAACAGAAGCAATTGTCAAATTTATCTTATTAAAGAGCACTGGTAGGCACCAAATTATATTAATGCAGAGATTGTCAAATAGCAGTGACTCTCTTACATAGATAACCTTATGGTGGGACAAGACTTTGATATACAGAGAATAAATGAGTTCCTAACACATATGTGAGAAACATGTGAGAGGTAAGTATTCCATGAGATTGTGTTTTCTTTATTATGAAAACCCTATGCTATAGAAGATGTTTTGTTTTAATTTTGGTAATAATTACTTTATGAAACATAATGAAGTGTCAAAAGGTGTACTGGCATTAACACTGAAGAAATACTATTTCTCCCTCTTTTTTAAGATTTTATTTATTTATTTCTAGAGACAAGGGAAGAGAAGGAGAAAGAGAGGGAGAGAAACATCAATATGTTGTTGCCTTTTGTGCGCCCCCTACTGGGGACTTGGCCAGCAACCCAGGCATGTGCCTGGACTGGGAATCGAACTGTAACTGTTTGGTTTGCAGGCCCACACTCAATCCATTGAGCTACACCAGCCAGGGCTGGAGAAATAGCATTTCTATTGAGGCAGCACGGAAGAAGATTGCTGCTTGACAGCAGCTATACATAGAGCTTTACTCTCAAAGTGTACTCGGTATCCAACTACAAACTTCCTGCTGTTGTTTCTATGTTGAAGAGGAAAGTAAAAGTTATGAATGTGATGAAATTTTAACCATGCAATTTAGGTATTTTCAACTTCCTGGAACAATAAGTAAGCAACCAATATAAGATTGTTTTTCTATTTTTAAGTAAGCTAGTAGAAAAATATTTATATTATTTTCTATTATTCAAACTTTTATAAACAAATTCTTTGAACATGTATTCCCCCCTGGTATCACTGCATTTTTCTGTAATCCAATTAGAGTAAAACTTCTCAAATAATACTTTGCTCTCCTCTCTTTGCTTTATCTCCTGTTCTCTCAATAGTCCACTCCAGTAAAACTCTCATTTGTACTCAGTGAAACCACTTTGTCAATGACAACTTTCATCTCAGCAAGTTCAAGGGTAAACTGTCAGATTTCTCATCAAGTGTTTCCTCAGTTGATTTCACATATACAATATGTAATATATGATATGTAAATAAGATGTGAAATATATAATACAATATGAAATATAATGTATGATAAATATATAATATATATATGTATATATAACAAAACATCATCATCCCTTATCTACCCTTCCCACTCCTCATTTTCTGGAAAAATGTATACTTTAAATTTTTTATTGTTTCTTCTAATATTTATCTTCCTAAAACTATTATTTTGAGTTTTACAATTTTATACTTTACTTATTGATTTTATGTTATCAATGGGCAAACAACCTGAATAGACATTTTTCCAAGGAAGATATACAGTTGGCCAACAGGTACATGAAAAGATCCTCAATGTCACTAGTCATTGGAAAATGCAAATCAAAACAGCAGCGAGGTATCACCTCTCGCCTGTTAGAATGGCCATAATCAAAAAGACAAGCGACAAATCCGGACAAGGATAAGGAGAACGGGGAACACTTGTCCACTGTTGGTGGGGTTATAAACTGGTACAACCACTATGGAAAACGGTATAGAGGTAGAGGCTCCTCTAAAAGTTACAAATAGAACTACCATGTGATTTACAAATTCTACTTCTGAGAGTGTATCAAGAGAAAGGAAAAATACTGACTTAGAAAGATATTTGCACCCTTATGTTCATAGCAGCATCATGGACAATATCCAAGACATGAAAACATATAAACAACCTATGTGCCCATCAATGGATAAGTGAATAAAGAAGTATTTACATATATTATGGATAAAATTAAATATATATGCATACAAATAATGGCTAAAATTATATTTATAATTTTAATATATTCATAATTTATAATATATAATTTAGCTATAAAAATGAGAAAATCCTACTATTTATGACAACATGGACCTTGAAGGCATTATGCTAAAGGAAATAAGTCAAAGAAAAGGCAAATGTTATATGATATGACTTATCTGTGGAATCTAAAAAACAAAAATCAAAGTGTACAAAAAGAGATCAGATTTATGGTTACCAGAGATGGGAGATAGAGAGAGGAGGAATTAAAAGAAGGTAGATAAAAAGTATAAGATCAATAAGTATGAGGGCAGTAATGTACAATGTGATAACTATAGTTAATACTTTTGTATATTACAAGAATAGTTGTTAGGACAGTAAATAATAAGCATTCTCATCACAAAATTTTTCCTTTTATTGTACATATATGAGATAATAAATGCTACATAAACTTGTGATAATCACTTCACAATATATGTAACTCAAACTATGATGCTGTATGACTTAAATTTGTAGTGATGTATACTAATTATAACCTAATAAACTGGAAAATAAGGAAAAAAGATAAAAAGTTGTTCCTACCCCATGATATATTTCATGTCCAAAACACAAAATATTCCATCCTCAAGCATAGTTAACCTCAAACTTTTAGTTAAATCAATATTTGCTCATTATATTATAATTATTATGTAAATATACTCAACTGAGTCTTAATGTTTATCATGGTTACATTTCCTTTATTTTCATCATTTTGTAGAATTTAATAATTACCTCATTTTATTTATATGCTTAGTTTTCTTCATCACTAATACATCTCAAAATATATACAAGAATGATAAGCATCCTTCCAAGTAGTTCCAAACCCATGGGATTATTAACCTGTTTCTTTTTAATTTGAAGACATCTATAAGAAACCCTCTGATGTTCTATAATCTCTACTGGTTGTTTTCTACGCTCACTGTGGACCTGGGTACCTGGGACTCCCTTCACTATTATTTCATAACCTTCCTGCACACTGTTTGTATGGGGTCCCCTAGTTCTTGGCTCATTTCTCTCTCATTTTACTTTCTTGTTTAACAATGCATAAAGTAAAATAACTCTCTGGGAAACTGTGTGGAAGGTAAACATGTCTATATTTTAAACTCAGAGTTGCTTAAAAATTTGGCAGGTATAAAAACCTGGGTTGGAGATAGTGTCCCTTGTAATTCTGAATATTGTGCCGTTGTCAAATTTCCAATGTGGCTCCAAGTAAGTCCAATGATATCCAGGTATCTGATCTTTGGATGTGATGTGTAGTCTGTCTCTTTATCTCAGGGAGATTTTTATGTTATTGTCTTTGTCCTGAAATGTTATCATCATAAGTCAGCCTTTTGTCATTCAGTGTGGTAGCATTTGGATAATCCTGTCAGTCCAGAGAAACATGATATCAATTTGTAAATTTTTCTTTTATTGTTTCTGTGCTGTATTGAAGTTTTTTTAAGATCTCTAGTCTCATTTTTTTCTACTATTTAGTAATTGAAGATTGGACCTTTGGGATTTATTCTAAAACATTTTTATTGTATTTTATATTTCTACATCTTTGAATTTCTTTCTTGAAGTTTTGTTAACTGTTATCTTCTCAAAATTCTACTGTTTTTAAAAAACTATTATATTTTAAACTTATAGTAGCTCTTTTTTGTACTCAGAAATTTGCTTTAAAATCCTGTTATCACTTCAAAGATACAATATCATTATATGAACTGTCATGCCAATTACAGATTTTAAAAATGCTTCATTTAAGAGGTCAGTTGCATCTCTGTTAGTCTTGACAGAACTTGCTGACAAGGATTACAAAGGAGTCTGTTCTTTCAAAGTGGGATCTGTAAATGGTCATTTTTTTTTTTCTCTTGGATTGGTCAGTTTTTGTAGACAACTGTCTTCTAATCTCTTGCCTTGGGAAATAGAAAACTTTTATTGGCTTTCCGGTAATTGAGTGGGGAATATAGGCATTTCCTCATTTAATGATTTAATTGAGTTTAACTATTGAATTGTCTCATTTAGTGTCTGTTTTCAGAAAGTAACCCGTGCTGGATGTCCCCAGCTCCGGAGTGTCCCTCACAGACTACCAGGCTGCAGCCCACCTTTAGCATAGGCTTCCAAAGGCCTGCTGCCTCCGCTTTGTGAGATTTCTGAGGTTGTGCAGTGCCAGTCTGCTTGCTTCTTGTTGGCACTTGGCTTTTAGCTGCTAAACTAAGTTGTCTCCTTGCCACTGTGTTTTATACTGTCTGAAATCTTAATGTCTTTTCTATTACTACCTCCTTTTGCCTTAATTTTTAAAATTTGTTTTTTCCCATCTATTATTATTTTATGGAATTTTGGAAAAAGAATGTGAATAAATGTATATGGTTAATCTGCATATTTAATCAGAAACATTCCTCTTTATTATAATAGATACTTCGAGTATCTTCAGACACAGCAAAGTTCCTCATATAAATCTGATCTCATTAGTCACTCTTTCTAAAACCTATTGTACAAATTGTGCTCCTTCTCCCACAACTACATGTTGGAATGTTTGGGGCTCAGGAATAAATCCTGTTTTCCATTTTGCCTTTTCCAGGCCCAGAGCCTATAGAACATCTACAGTCTAACTCCTAAGTGTATGTCCACAGCACCAAGCACTACCATAAGTTACAACTGATCAATCCAGATTCCCCCTGAACATCTTCAGAGGCATCCATAACTAATATGTCCAAGCAAAATTTTGATTCTTTCTTTCCCTGCCAAACTGTCAATACTCAGTCGGGGTTATACATTCAGTGATGAGAAAGTAAGATGGAAGTTTGTACTTCTTTGAGAGCACATGAGAATATGGCTGTGTATATACTCATGAATGTGTGAAGGTTAGCTTAAGAATTTAAGAAAAACAAGTCTTTCAGTAATATAAACTTCAGAGTATTTCTATCAGATGTCCTCCTCATTGCCATAGATGGATTTCTACTAGAAGAGAGGACCTCTGGGAAGAAACGGATTACAGGATTGAGCTGGATGCAGAGAAAGCCCACGTTCCTGGGAGAAAATATCTATGTGCACAGAGCCTGGCTGGAGGAACATCAGGATGAAGGTGGCACGTGACAGACTTGAGTGCTCTTCTCTTGCATGGGTGGTTTTACGATGAATCTGCTGTCTCTTGGGTTCCCTGGCTGGGCCCTGCAAATTAAACTGACAAAAGAGAGATTAACAAGAGAAATACAACTGAGGTGTGTTAACATGTGCATCATGCATACACATGGGAACATGCAGTGATAAGTAACTCAAAGGAATGATTAGAACCGGGGTTTATATAGCTAAAAATACATTTTTTTAAGAGACACACTATCACAAAGGAAAAGGACTTTGAGCTTCTAGGTGTGCAAACTGTGGGAGGGCAAACACAGGGGGAAATGAAGGCAGAGGAGGTGTCGTTTCTGCAGGTTTGTTACGTGGACTCCCCTAGCTCTGACTCTGGTCTGGTAGATGTCTAGCATTTTCTCTAGTGGTGCACTTCTGTCCTTCCTGGTGGAGAAGGCAGGGAGAGAGACCTTTACAAGTTTACATCCTGCTTTTAGGTAAACAGCGGGGGAGAGAGAGCTTTTCTTGTATCTGCTTTTTCTCAATTGCCTTCAGCTCAAAATAATCCTTATGCCAAAGTGGCATATTTTGAAGTGACACATTCTGATACTCTTTGGAACCATTCTACAAGTAAGCACACATTGCTCATACATCTGCAATGTAGTAGAAAACCACAGATTTGATTTGAAGCAAACCCCTTTTAAAATGTTTTAAGAAGTTCATTGTGCTGCAAATAAAAGAAATTTCCTTCCTTTTTTTAGAATCTTGACTTTAATTTTTTGTTCATTAAAAAACTTAATAGGTTTTCCTAAAATTTGGTGGTTTATACATTTTAATGTGAACCTGGTGTGATTATATTTGGTATTTGCATATATCATAACTCATTTTTGAAGATTCCCTCTTTGAGATTAAGAAGCAAGATTTCATAGACTGCCTACTACAAAATCAGAAAGTTTGGGATAAAAGAAAGCAAACAGGGTAAGCAACTGCTGACACTCCTGATGAAACATAGTAGTGTATTATACTGGCGATGAGGTCAAACGGAAGCTGTCACAGACCACTGATAGGGATATGGGAGAATTCTTTGAAAAAGATAGTTGATGAAAAAGGCATAGTAGGATTACTTAAATGTGATTTAAAAAGCATTCTTATGATGAGGTAATTTTTATTTTCTTAATACTATTAAAGTGGTACCAATTATCATGCAGAGGTTTGGGAATTATAATTAAATAATTCAGTGGTTCAATAACAAAATATAAACATAAATTATTGCATAGGAAGCAAAGACAATGGCCAGTCATATAACTATTAAGGACCTCTCCAGCTTGTTTTTCAAACTGGGTTTTACAATTGGCTCATCTTTGTCTTTCAATTCCTCATCTCTTCACCAAATGCTTCATCCTCTGCTGCTGCTAAGGCCTTACTGCTATAACAAAACTCAGTGTCTCTTGCTGTATTGTACAGTTATTATCATCAACTTCAGTAGTTCTACAAATATGTATTGAGCACCTATTATGCACTAGATATTGTGCTGAATGCTGGGATTCTCAAATGTATAAGGTCAAGTGTGTTTTTTATGAAAAATATTTTAATAACTTTATAAGTAAATTTAACCTTATATTACAGAATCATGAAGGGTTTGAAGGGCTGACAGATTTTTCATGCCACTAGGTCCATAAAGCTGTGGAGAAAATGTGACAGATTGGACTCAGTTTGCAGGGAAGATGATGAGAGAATGTCTGATTAACACACTACAGCAGGACGTGGTCCCTCCGACTTTCCTCAGCTCTGCCCTGCCACTCCTCCAACCCTCTCGACCCCAAACCCATCATGTCCCAGATGCCTGAAGTCTCAACTTATTCTTACTATTTTCTCCATTCTGCTTTATGACCATTTCATTTTAATTGGCTATTTACCTCGAGGCTATGTGTTCCAGGAGATTGAAAAAAAAACCAGTGTGGGTAGTTTTCCTCTTAAAGCTTTTGGCGGACCAAACATTTTGTAAGACACAGTTGGAAACACTTTCTGGGTCACATCAGTCTTTCCTATTGTTCGTACAGTTTCTACTTTTTCCAGCACAATAGAAGCTGCTATAAATTCTTTGTTTATACTTCTATTTAAACTGAAAGAAATGCATATCTTCACTTCATGGATAGGGTTGTATTTAATGGAATAAATAGAATAACTACATATGTCAGTTATAAGATTTCAGGCTTTAATGTCATACTTAGATGCTTAAAAACAATTTCATTATTTGCTTTTGGGCAATTCAAACAAATCAATAAATTAATCAGTTACTCTGGTAAATTATGGAGTACTTGTGGTGTATTTTAGTGTTTGGGGCGTTTTGATGCTAAGCTGTTTTTAGGATTTTATGGACAAAGCAATACTGTGTAAAGGATCTGGGTGGAAGAGGAACAAGCTCCTATCCTTCGGCCTATCTTGAGTCATTTAGTATCTGCGTGACCTCGTTTATTATTTAGCTTCTCTAGTTCTTTGCAGACTCTTTACATCATGAGATTATACTGTCCTGAAATGAAGTGATATATTGAGGTCCTTTCTGCTCTCAAAATTCTGATTTGATACTCTTCAAGTCATAAAAATTATAATTAAGAAGGTCAAAACTAACTAGTTTTAAAGTAAGAAAGACATGGATGTTTTATTAGCTACTTATGGATAGGCCAGATTATTATGTTGAGAAAGTTGATTTCTCTGTTTCCAAACCTTTATTCTGCAAACTCATTTTACTAGCTACTAGTGAAGTAGGTCTGTGACACCTTGGTAGAAATTTTAAAAATGAGCCTGATATGGTCGTTTTTTTTTTTTTTTTTTTTAACCAGGCAGAGTGCAGAAATCTGCAGACCCTTTTTGAGTTCTGTTGGTCCCTAAATCTATTTAAAGAAATAAGAACAAAAGTAATTTAATTTTTTTATATTAAAAAAAAGTTGATTTTATTGAGGCTTTTCCTGAGGTCATCTCCAGGAATTTACTGGCTAATCCCACTCTTACTCAATTTATACATTTGTTATTTACATTTAATCTGCAGTGATTTTGACACAGATTTTTACTCTCATAGAATAGCTATCCCTTGAATTTATATTTATGATGGAATAAAATAAGGTATGCATACCAAACTGAAAATGCATTGTGCATGGTGGAAATTCAGGTCCTTGGAATTTCTTAAAAATTAAAGGTATCTGGCTTTGGGGGAAAAGCTGGGTGGGCATTGAAAATCAATATAATTTTTTGTAAATCATTAAATTTTTCAGTTTTGCATATACAAATTTATAAGATGCTAAATCAGTTGATACATCTCTCTCTATAAATTTAGGGATCATTTAATTGCTCTTGGAGTTTGCATTTTCTGTGACGTACGCGTGCATGCACTGCTTCTACGTTAAGGCATTAGGCTGTTTGGTATAAACATCACAGCATGACGAAGGCTGTCCTTTGAACATGAACACCGCTGCTTAATAACGATTACTTTGTAACTTTAAGTATTTGAGCATCAGTTTTATCGTCTGTAAAATGATGAGGCTAAAATTGTACGCAAGTCGTTGTTATTGAATTGATTATAATAACCATTGTAATTTCTTTTTTGTTTTGTTATCATGACTTTAGTTTGTTGTTGTTTTTGTTGTTGTTGCTGTTTAAAGTTATGAGAAACTTGCTTGAGTAGTTTTAAATGCTGGTTATCTCTTATGAACCAGCAAAGAAATAATACAGCTACGCAGGCCACTCTTTGTATTTTCCATTTAAAGATATAGTTGTACTTATTTTAGATATCTGAATGTAAATAAATGTTTTTCAAACAAGAGTGATTATAAGAATATCCTCTAGAGGGATCCATTTTATTGTTTTATAGCCACAGGCTTAAAATTGCCCTAAAGGTTTGTTTAATGCATCTTGGACTATTGAAGACTTACGGTCATGACTCTTTAATGAAGGAGGGGAGCAAAATGACAAACCATGAAAGATTTCAAGACTTGTTTTTTTTATAGTGATGGAAACTTCATGTAATTCAAATAAACATCTTTTAATATGATGGTAAGAAGCTGATAATGTAATAGATTTTCATGGAAAAGAAGAAATTTCTTTTTTCATACATAAGAACACTTAGAACTTCATTTTAAATTGAAACTTACATTGCCAGTTAAACTTTAGTCTTAGTTTGATAAAATGTTCCTCAATAAAGTCAAGAATTATACTTCACAATTTTCAGAGCATATTTTACTGTTCCATAGAACTAACTGAAACAAAAGAATAAGTTCTATTTTAAAAGTATAAAAATACATTCTTTTTTATGAAATAGTAGCCTATGAAACTAGAGTTTTTAATATTTATCTCGAGATCAAAGATAATTAAATTTGTAGTCTCTGATAAATAGAATATAAGCAATCATGCCTCAAGTTGCTCTTTAAAAAATAAGCACTCTGCTTGATTTTGAATTTTATAGTACCTTTTAATTATATATTTTTGCTACTGAATGTACATAACCTATTGAAATTTTACATTTTGATTTGTTTTCTTAAACAATTCTGTTTCATTGTAAAATCGCTCTAGAATTGTAGGCAAATATTTCAGATCAATGTACACTATTATATTTTCCTAGTTCTAAACACATAACTGACAATATAAAGAAAATGAAATCCCAATGAACTTTTTAAAATAGGTAATGTAAATTATTTCTTAATGCTTTTGAAAGTCACATAGGAGTTATTTTTAAAAACATGAATTTTTAAAAACTTTGTGAATTCTGTTAATACATTTTTATTATTGCAAAGGAATTTTATAAGTGATTTTTGAATCTTGAAGAAGAGGGAAAACAAGGATTACACATGCAGATAAATTCAATGGCATGTTTTTTTAGCCCAATCCCTTCTAAAGTTTTTCTGCATTTTTGATCTCAGTAATGGATGTCCTTCACTGAATTCTCATCATCTTGCACCCTTCTTGTCTCTGACATTCCTACCCCACTGGTCACTAGGTTCTCTGAAATATTTGTCAAGTCTGTTTTTCACCTTTTATTCTCAAACCTGCCCTGGTTTAGGCTTCTAGTCTTTCATCTCTCTCTCTCTCTCTCTCTCTCTCTCCCCCCACCTTCCTCCATCACCTTTTCCCACTTTGTTCCCCCTTCTCCCCATCTGCAATAGCTCAGGTTGTTCACTGAATGTTAAGAGGAAATCTTGAATGTACACATGATCTATTGGTTGTTTACAATTTTAACCTGAGTAACTGTAACCAGACTTTTATTTATTAACTATTATTAAATTTGAAAGTAGATAAAGTTAAAATTACACGCCGTCTCCCTATCAGGTATTAAGCCAAAGGTATCCTTGCAGGTTTTCTTCTCAGCTCATATTCTTTCCTTAGCTCTGGTGGCTCTCCAGAGAATTAAAATCTTGGCCTGACCTGTGACTACCACCATTCAACCTTAAAACTTCTCCAAAGATTTCTGAAAAGATATGTTTGCTTATATTATTTTCAACTTCAGCTAATCTTTATTCCTTCTTAATTCCTGTTGGTTTATCTGATTTCTGACCCTTTATTTGCCTCATTTACTCTTTTTAGTACCAAAGGTTATACTTGTTCAGAAAGGCCTGGGTTCCAGTTCAGACTCTTTCTTTGACCAGTTTTAAGATGCATTTATTCATCTTTCTAAGCCACATTTGACATTAGTAAAGGGAGGTAATGATATCTATGTCATGAACTTTTTAAGAAAAACATGATTCACCTAGCATAGTATCTATCTGGTTTGCAAAAGGTACTAAATAATTTTTATTTCCTTTTCTACCTTATGTGTGCTGTTTTCTTCATTCTGGTTACTTCCCGATACATTTCAGCCTCCTGCCACCTGTCTATGACCCCGCGTTGCACAAGTGGGACTGTGCTGTTTGAAGCGTATCAGACATAGCAGGGATGAGTTATAGCACCACCCACTCCTTGACCTTTCTACCTGTAGTGACCAGTGAACTCTGACAGATGCTAATGGAATTTGCTTGCTATGGAAAATGTAATAAATGCTCAAGGTTATTTCACGTTGATGTGATTAGTCAAACCAAGAGGAATGTTATTTTCATAAATTCTCTTAACCAGTGGGCAAAGTAAATCTGTGTGAAAGGTGCTACACTATTACATTAAAAATCTTGCATAACCATACTTAAAAGACATGTTAAGGATGAGAATTTTTTTTTCCTTAGGTAAACTCTTACAATTTATTGTTGACTGTTGATAATAATGTGCTTGAACAAAAAAGACAAAAAAAGGTATAAGTAAAAAGTTAAATATAATGAAAAGAGTGCCTGTATTTGAAATATAGCTTGAAAATTGGGTACGTGTTGACTTACATGGTTAAAACAGCCAACTAATTTTTCTCATAAAAATCCTCATTCTAGTCACCTTTTTATAGCATATAATAAAATAACCAAACGCACGTGAGTGCCCACTCACACATAGACACCCAGTATGCTCAGAATCAGAGGGCAGAAAACCCTAACTCCAAGAATACATACTATCTTTTTCTCTGCTTAATGCTGATTTCCCAGTGACTGACATGGATGGCCCTATCTCCTTACACTCTCCTACACCTCATTATCTAGAGCCAGCTGTTCATTTCTTACAAGGGGCATCTTAACCTCACTACCTGCGACTAGGCCCATCTCCAAGGCCTTTCCTTTCGGCAGCAGGAAGGAGGCTTCTAGCCCATAGCAAGCCATCACCTGTACCCTGAGATTCAAGTAGGTAGCCTGGTGCTTTGGAAGATGTGCTGCTTTGAGGGAACCCAATAGCTGCACCTGATGAGGAAGCTGGAGAGGAGAGAGCAGGGGTTGCTCAACCTAGCTGGCAAGGGCTGACGTGGCCTCTTCTCTGTCCTGAGACAGCAGCCAGGACAACATGAAACTACACCCACCGGAGCACACAGGCTGCTACCGTCCACCTTCAGCCAGCCAAATGAACAAACGGAGGGCCGTCAGAAGGGCCTGCTGCTCCCACACTTGAGATTAAGTTGGCCTGGGCCCAGCTTGGGATGTAGATAGGGAAACCTGCCATTTTTAGAGGTTAAAAATTATGATGGCACGGAAAAGATAGTTTTCTGTTATTGTTTTTGTTTATTTTTCTAAAAAGAAGGCAAAAACATCATGAAAGGAGTTACTGTTGCAAACCATAAACTATTGACCATCTTGATGTTTTCTGAAAGCAAGGTAACAGACTCAGTTTTTATATTATGCTTTATCATTCAGACATATGTTTCATCTAGTTCTCCCTCCACAGGGTATTTCCAAATTGTATAAAGTGAGGCTTGTAGAAACTAATGCGCTATGGTACCTGCAGATATTGCTGTTATTTTGAAGTCAAAATGAATTGCAATATTAGTAGATGTTAAGCACACATAGGAAGTGAACAAATGGCAGAGCATACCTTGTTACAATCTTTAAAAGTGTTGAATTTTTCCTTCAATATACATAAGGAAGTAAATGCAGTAAAACTCCTGTAACGCAAGTTTTCCATATGCCACTAGTTTGGTTACACTGTGAATTAATGGCAATACTGTGTCATGTTGCAAATAGCAAGGTCTTTCTGAGTTAAACACATTGTAATTTGAGCCTCAGGTATGAATATGCAGGCTCTGTTACTCTGGGAACATTACTTGGTCTCTCTGAGTCTTCTCTCTTATCTTTCAAATGTAAGAAAGAGAATATAAACTATGGTCCAATATCAGTTATGCTAATTAAAATCACACACACAAAACAGCACTAAGTATTAACAAAGGGAATGCGTCTCTAAGGAGATGAATGGAACACATGAAAAGAAATGTGTTGCAGAGGGGAAAGGAGCATGAATCAGGGATGGAGGCGGGGCAGTAAATTAAATGGGAGGCTTGCTCACGCCAGCCATCAGAGTGCAGGCAGTCTCTTTCTGTGGCCACCCCGGTCATCACACAGTGGATCCTGGACAAAGTGACATGCAGCAAAGATGGAGGTTCTACATGGGCTCCCCAACTATGCTTCCGCTCACCGAGGCTGTCCTGGCTACCTCCACCACTGAATGACCAACCTGACAGCAACAGCGGAGACCAACACTGAGGGCCTGATATGGCACCATTCGTGGGGCCATCAGCCGGCTACCTGGTGGCAGGGTGATTATATTGAACTGCTTCTGTTTTGGAAGGGGCAGCATGTTGCCCTGATTGGAATAGACACTCTGGATACAGATTTGTCTTCCCTATACGTAATGCTTCCTCCAAATCTCCCACTTGTAGACTTAGAGAGTGCTCTGTCCTCTGTCATGGTATTACATGCAGCATTGCTTCTGATCTAGGAACGCACTTGATAGGAAAAGGAGTGTTAAATCGGACCCATGCTCTTAAAGTTCTCTTGTGTTACCGTGTTCCCTACCACCCTGAAGTGGCTGTTTTGATAGAATAAAGGAATGTACTTTTAGAGACACAATGGCAATACCTTTCATGCTGGATAAAGTTCTCCAGAAAGCTACTGGATAAGCTTGAGTCAGTGTCCAATATATAGTGTCCAATATACATAGTCTCTCAGCCAGGATACAAGGGTGTATCAAATTGGAAATGGACGTGACACAGCTCGCTATCACCCCTAGTGACCCACTAGCAAAGTTTTCTGCTTTCTGTTTGCATAACTTTAAGCTCTGCTTGTCTGCAAGCCTTAATTCCAGAGCGAGAAATGCTTCCACCAAGACACACAACAACGACTCCATTGAACTGGGAGTTAAGACTATGACTCAGCCACTTTGGGCTCCTCATGTCTCTGAATCAACTGGCAGAGAAGGGAGTTATGGTGTTGTCTGGGGTGATTAGTTCTGATTACCAAAGAAATTGAACTGCTATTCCACAATAGAGGGAAGGAAGAGTATGTCTGGAATACAGGATATCCCTTAAGATATCCCTTAGTATTACCATGCCTTGCAATTATGGACAATGAAAAACTACAACCTAATCCAGGCAGAACGAGTGGCCCAGACCTGTCAGGAAAGATGGTAAAGAACCGTGACCACTGAAGTGCTTTATGAAGGCAAAAGGGATACACAATGGATAGTAAAAGAAGATAGTTATAAAATCCAGCTCTGACCATGTGACCAATTACAGAAATGAAAGCTGTAATCATTATGAGCATTTCTTCCTTATTTTGTTGTGACTATGTTTGTGTGTGTGAAAATGTGTATATATTCACACACACACATTAAGCAAATTATCTTTTTTTCCCTCTATTCCCTTATACTGTTATCTGAGATGCATTAACTTTATAGTGGCATTTAAGTGTTATTAGTTTTACGTCATGAAAGATCAGAAGATGAGACACCACTCAAGGACTTTACCTCCTCTTCTGGGGAAGGGGTTGTAGCGCTTTATTTGATTTTGCACAGAATAGTTGTATTACATTAGGTCGAATTATGACCTTCATTTAGAGGTTAAGTATGGTTTAAAAAGCATCAGAGTTTCTTTTCCTAGATAGCCCCCAGTTATCACTTGGGGTTCAAATTAATGGTCAGAAGCTTTCCAATCAATACTGTCTAATCTTACACCTAGTGTGGAAACTGCCTGTAAACTCTGCCAATTCCTATTGCTGGGTGTTTCGGGCCATGAGGAAGATATTCCTGGGTTCTTCTCCAAAATTATGGACGTTCCGGAAACCTGGAAGAACTTAAGATCCTTGGCCCGATGATACGCACAGGAGCTAACTGTCCCCGCCCTCTTCGCACCACTGTCATTTTGAAAAGGATCAAAACGTAAATCTCTACTCTTGGGGTTGGGGTTGCATGTGCCTATTAGATCGAGCTTGCTAATTGTGTGTTACAATCTGCATTCTTACAATTTTTTAGTTTGCTTGATCTGTTACTGAGACATTTGTTTTAATTTTTGCACAATGATACTAAAGCTTTTAATTTCTCCTGTAGTTCTGTTAGTTTTGTTTTGTAAATGGAGACAATATGATTGGATGCATACACACATTTAATTAAGTTTTTGGTGAATAAGTTATCTTGTCATTATATTATCTTTAGTACTAAGCAATGTGTTTTGACAACATGTCTGTTTGACCTTACTTTGTTATGGTTTTTGTCATTGTTATTATTGTTAGTGCTTGGTATGCAATTTCTATCATTTAATTTCAAAATTCCCCTGTCTCATGTTTTATATGAGCATGTTCTAAGAGGCAAATGTTTTGATTTTGCCTTATAGCCAACTTTTTGGTCTAATTGGAAAAGTTGATCTGGTCTGTTTTCATTTATTTCATCAATATATTCAAATTCATATAATATCAATTTGCTTTACTGCTATTAATATATATATTATTTTTGGCTTTCCTTATCTCATCTGATATAGATAAGATTTGTTATTTATTTCTTTGTGCTGGTAAACAGATTTTATTTTCCTTTTTTCCTTTTTCAAGGTTGTCCCCAAGGAAAAGGAGGGCATTTTCTCTTGTCCTTACAACCAAAGTCTCTGTGTCAGCGATTTCCAAACTGAACTCTTCTCTGTGAAAGAACCCCTGAAATCCATCCCCAAACTATGCAATACTCACTTCTGATCATAATCATGCACTACTAATGTACTGAATGTACCAAAATTTTTAGAAAAGATATTTAAAATGAATACAACTCCCCAGTGGAATGTCTTATGCACTGGTTTCTCAGGGTGTACGTACACATAACTCACCTTAGAAACTGATATATTAGAAATACAACTATTTGCCAGAGAGGCTGTACCATATTATTGGATATTGTCACTTTCCTGTTTTCAGTCCCTTCTTCATCTTTGACCCTGGGGACTTCCTTCATTTTCAAAAACTCAGTAATGAATTTATATAAATAAATAAATAAATAATAAAATCCAGCATATATGTTTATTTAATATTTCTAGCTCTTTTATTTTCCCCTAAAATTTAAATATCATTTTACCTTTAATATTTCCGAAAACTGAAGTAGCTACTAAACTTCCTATGTTATTTCTTCCCTAAATTCTACTATTTAGAAAACCGAAGCTATTAAATAGATACTGAACCCATGCCCTAAAAATGCAAAATAATAATAGGAAAAAAACAACAACCAAAACCAGCTTTTCTACTTTGCCACTGATCCTCTTATTTTAACACTTCGTATTCAATTGACTATATATCATTGGTTTAATTGGAAACTTTCTGGCAAGGGATAGAAACATCAACACAATATTCGTATAGCAATTATTTTAATCATTGTTACGACTATTGAACATATGGTATTTTAATATAATTGAGACATAATTGAATAGTTCTTGAGGCAAATGCTGAACGTATAAATTTTTCCACAATAGATTTTAAAAGAACAGTGGGTTCTGTTGCTCTAACAATAGCTCTTTTCCCTTCCTCAACCTCTCTGTCTCTTCTCTCTCCCTCAGCTTTTGTTTTCCCGTGCCTAGTCTAGTGGTATTTGGAATAATGGGAACAAATGGGGGTTTTGGAGAACTAGGATTTCAGGGGAAGAGCTAAAGACTGAGGGCTGCTGGAAAACGAGTGCCATTCAGCTGGCTTTCGATCAACTCTGTCTCCTAGGTTCCGGGACCTGGGAAATAGGTGGGTGGGGGCCGTCACCCCTGCGCAGCTGGCCGCTCTCCCAGGCAGCTGGCCACATCATTGCTGCCCCCAGAGCCCCCGGACTTCCCCACTGCGGGCCCCCAAAGGGACCAGCGATGCCAAGCTCTGTGCCTTCTACAAAGAGATCGAGCTGAACCTGCAGGGCAGCAGTAACCTACCAAGTGTATTCCCAAGCCCACCTCGGAGCATGTGGCCAAGATCTGGGGCAAGGCGAGGCTGCAGGAGTAAGGTTCTCAGGG
The DNA here is from genome assembly GCF_022682495.2 of Desmodus rotundus. Taxonomy (NCBI): domain Eukaryota; kingdom Metazoa; phylum Chordata; class Mammalia; order Chiroptera; family Phyllostomidae; genus Desmodus; species Desmodus rotundus. The sequence goes on along the minus strand of NC_071388.1, from coordinate 54,607,615 downwards.
CCTAGACCAACACCTACATCAAGACTCCCGTGAGTGCAGGACGAGGAGCCAGTGTTCATGGTTACTGGGCAGCTGGTGGACGTGCCCACAGCCCGAAGGGATATCATCTCAGCAGCCTAGCCCTTCTCCATGATGCGAGGCTGCCTTTGGTGTGGCGCCTCCCCTGCCTGTGTGAGGAGGCCCTTCCTCATGGTGGGGTTGGTAGTGGGCCCCAAGGGGGCAACTATTAAGCAAGTCCAGCAGCAGACCGAGACATACACTATCACGCAGGGCTGCGATCACAACCAGTTGTTCAAAATTATGGGTGACCCAGGCGACGTGGAACGTGTAGGCGAGGAGATCGAGGCACGTGGCAGTGTGCACCGGCAAGACCCTTGAATACGACAACGAAAATGACTTCCTGGCAGGGAAGGAAATATTGTTATGCTCATTTACCATAAAAGGAAAAAAAAATCAGATGTTTTAAGAGATTTAATGCATCTCTTGACAAAATGCCCCACAGAAAGTAAGAAATGAATCTAAACAAGTCCGGTTTGTCTGATTATAACACTCACATGATTTTCACAGTTTATTTTCCGTAATCAAATGAAGAGAAGAATGCCTTTAGAAATTTCTTTGATGGCCAATCAATTCACAATGCCTAATTCTCTTTTGATAAGTGTGAATTAATGGGTGTGTGTGTATCCACAAAGGTAACATTAGTAATAACATTCTTCCCAACCACAAAAACCAAATTTTCCCAACTGCTGGCTAAAATAGACAATTTTTCATCCCAATACATTTTGCAATATATACAAGGTAGGAGGCAAAAATAAATACCTTTATGAAGTATTGGTTTACATACTGCACAAAGATTCAACATATTAAATGTAAAGATACATTATCTTTCCTGAAAACTTTTGGGAATATTTTCCAGGGAAAAGTTTGAAACCAATTTAAGCATCAAGTAAATATCATGCTATACTAGAAATGAACTTAAGAAATAGATTTATGGAACGATTTTAGGTAAATGCCTCTCCACATCACCTTTCCATTTATGGTTGTCCTTCCCTCTGAGCACCTGAGATAAACTTGGTACAAATGTTCACACTTAGTGTTTTTCTAAAGTTCCATTCAGCTCACCCTAAACCTGTTAATGGCTTAAAAGTGCTATAAAATGTCTTATGAAGCTATAGAAATATTTTATGAAGCAAACTTAAGACCTAGAGAATTGATATATGTTTTATTATAATTTTCTATTTTTGAAAGTTGGACTTTATTCTTTGTGAAATTAGAATAAATGAAACAAAATCAGTGTTTGGAATTGTTACAATATTAATAATCCATCATGTACCATTAAATTAATATTCATGCTCTCTTACAAATGTATCACTATTTTGTGGGTCAGTAATAATACTAAATATTTGTTTCACTCATTCTAAAAACATTGGCCTTCCAGGGTAATAGTTACACCTCATTTTTTAAACTCTAACTGACCTGTGTTTGAATAATGGCTATGCCATTAACTATCTATGTGAGCTTGGGAAATTTATTTAATCTCTTTAAATTTCAAATTTCCCGACTATGACATAAGGATATTAATAATGGCTACATTAGTTTGATCTAGTAACAATTAAATGAGCTAATCCATGTTAAGCAACATGCTTGACAGAGAATAGTAAAATCTCAAGAAATGTAAGTCATCAACATATTTAAGATTATTATAAAAAGAATAGTACAAACAAGATTGATACACATAGGATTTGATTGTATGTGGAGTCAAACTCCTGAAAATTTCCTACTTCTCTATACTCTTCTAACCTTCATTCCCTCAAAACTACTGTCTTGTTTTGGGAAAAACTAAATATGTTGTGTCTATTTTTATCTTGAGATCCACCCCTCCCACAATCCAGAACCTCAGGGGTCCATGACTTATAAAATGTGCCTCTCTCTCTGTCTCTGTCTCTTTCTTGCACGGCGTGATGTTCAGGCTGGGTTTCAGACCTCGTGCTATCTCCCTCCCTTCAAGTCCCCGTGCTGGGTGTTTGTATACAGCACACTCTTTTCATACAGCTTTGATGGGGTCCTGGGACCAACATCTACAAATATGCCCTCGTTGTTACTTTTTATATCCCTTTACTCAGTAAAGATAAGAGAAATACCTTCTGAGTGAAAGGAGCTAGGCCAGATGCTCTGGAGACAGACAGTTTCTTGATGGCAAGTTGATAACAAAGACCAAGAACTGAAGACAGTGCATGTGCGATTTGCATTACAGGTAGCATTACAGGAACTAAGAGGAGTCTGAAACTGCTTCTAAGCAGAGAAATCTTTAGAAGAAACTATATTTAAGATGCAATGCAATTTTGTGTTTGCTGTTGAATAAATCACTCTCATATTTCATGTATTCCACATCTCGCCTTTGCTGTGAAGTGGGCCTCCTAATTAACCTTACTACCCCCAGTTTCTTCCAGATCCAAACCATCCTCTACCTTCATGCTAGGTCAACTTTCCAAAATATAAATCAAATTGTATTACTCACCTGCTTAAAATCCTTTATTGATTTTTCATTTCTTTCAAGATACAATTGGAATTACTTTCTTTAGAATTTGTCCCTACTTATTTTTCTGACCTCCTCTGGAGCAATGTGCAGAATTGTTTTGCACTGACCTTGGGATCTAATTCTAAACTGACAGGACAATGTGCCAGGTGGGAACCATGGCCTCTTCTTCCAGCAGGAGGGGCTGCACCCACTTTCTGCAATTTCTGGGCCTCCCGATCCTCAGGAGGTATCTGGCTTTTCCATGCAGCTTCTACAAAAAAAGAGCTGGAACCTAAAGCCAGACCAGCTTGCTATTTCTTTCTCATGCTCTCATTTCTACTACTCTAAATGTCTATAGGAGAGTAGCTCACACGAGGCCTCAATGATTCCTATTCCTGAACCGATACTGGGTGGTGAGACCTGGGCGCCAAGCCCTGTTGGAGACCATGGAGGATTCCACGTTTAGTGACTCTTCTTTTCCTAACATTTCCTTTTGAGTCTGTTCATATTTTATCATTAGCATCTGAAGTATTTTGAAAAATAATGTTTATATCACTTATTTTATCATTTCGTAATTACAGTAATTATTTTAACAATCATAAGATATTAAAGTTCCTTTGCAATGTATAGCTTAGATTTTTCTAGCTCCTTGCACATTCCTATTAATCCCTAACCAGATTGTTCTTTTGGATTCTAGAGATGCACACATTCAGGATTGCACATAGGTTTTGTGTGTGCACGTGTGCTGTATATACACCAAACACACGTAAGAAAAAACTCAGTGTTAGCTCTAGTTGTCAGTTTTGCTGGAGAAGCTACACTTACACAAGTGCCCCAAACTTCAGGGACCTGTAAACAGTGGAAGATTTCTCGCTCACATTAAGGGAGGTTGCTATGAGTAGGGTGCATGAAGTGCCTCTATTCTTCATGTCTTCTACTACAGAATCCAGGCTGAGGAAGCTGTCACTTTCTGGGAAATGCAGGTGTTTTTAGCAAGAAAAGAACAAGGTAACAGGCAGAAACATATAACGGTTCTTGAGAATTCTGTTCAGATGTGGTGTGTGTCCCAGCTGCTCTGATGCTGTTGACCGAAACAATGGGGCGGGGTCTTGCAATTCCCTAGGAGGTCCAGGACGTCGTGTGGCAATGGTAGGGTTACATAACCTCTTACTTGAAGGGACAGCAAATACTATGAAACAATAATAAAATTAACTACAGTTGCTCTCTGTACTATTTCCGTATTTGCAATACTTAAAAAGTAGCATGCCTTTTATTTTTAAAAGTATTCACGTGTACAAGACACAAGAATGAAAAGATACTTTTAAAATTAGGAATTGTGTTGACATGTTTATTAAAAATTAACTTTGGGGGAGGAAAGGAGAGGTTTATTCATCCCTTTTAAAAACTCTATATCACCATAATCATACTGTATGTTGATAAACAGCAAAATTAGTATTATTTGTGAGTTTCCAATGAATTCCCAGTAAGTGCATCTCATTAAAGAGATTTGAAACTGAGTGACAAAGTTGATAAATCAAAATACCTCAAAAAAAACCCCCAAAACAAAATAACCCCAAATAGTTTTACTTGGGAGTTTCCAAGTATATGAAAGATTAACAAAATGATGTTTCCTAGATACCTTTGTACTTGTTTCAACATAGTTTCTATATGTAAACACATTAATCAGTACTGGAGAGACTCTCTTGACATATTGTGTAATAATGTTAACTCGTAAGCTTCTATTAAATGGTGTTATTTTACAGTAGTAGAGAACTAGGTAGTTTGTAATGTGCTTTAACATACAGTTCAGTTATATGACCACTTTTAAAATTGAACACATTATGCTATTCCATAATTTCCATATATCTCAATGAAAATAACTATTAGATGCAGCTCAAGTTAAGGGTTCCATGTTTTATTTCAGGGGTGCAGGTATTTTGGTATTGACATCGAACTGTTTGAGATTTAATATAGGTATTTTCCTTCAGATCATGTCTGTGGTGTAAAGGAGGATGGAAAGCATCACTCAGGTCCCACCATATGTTCTGTACTTTTGTCCTATTCTATAAATATAACACCCACGTCGCAAAATTACTGTGGACAAGGAACTTTAATATAACTTTCAATGACACTTGCTTAAACAATTAATGAAAATAAATTCACCAAAAATGTATTGGTTTGTTATTGACCCTTTGTAAATGGTATATTTTTTACCGTTTAAGAACCAAATAATGTATAATCTTCCAGTGATTACAAAAATATAGAAAACTCTGAGACTATTACTTTTAGGCCCCTTATATCAACATCATTTGATATTTTTTCATAAAAGTCATACAACTGAAAAACCATGTAATGCAGGCTGGGTCTTATTATCAATATTAAATGATATCAAGCAGCCCCAGCAAGTACAGAAAAATGACTGAAATTTGAGTATGTTCTGAGCAAGGTTAAGGGCTATGGTGCACATGAGAACAGCTCTTAGCTCAGAGAACAGCATGCGATTAGCCATTTCATGTGTAAGCTTCAGGTAAATAGAACACTATTGCCTTTTACTTTCAAAGATGCTGTTTCAGAGCTGTGACTAGAATCTCTGTATTTGGCTGAAGAGCTAAAGTACTTGTTGTCATATTTTCCACATTAAAGTGTGACCAAAATCCAGCCATTGTCATCATGACCTAGTTTTATTGAGAAAAGTCAATCCCATGGCTTTCAGCTATAGAAGTCTTCATCCATTGCAGCAGTTTAGTTGTTTAAAAAGAGAAGTAAGTCATAATGACAGGATATTTGTTCTGTGTGAACAGTGTATTCTTTCTCCACGGGCAAATGAAAGTGAACATTGAAACCACACTGGAAGGTCATTTCGCAATCATGGAATCAAAATAAGAGCTTAATAAATAAAATATATAATGAGTTCAATTTAAAATTAAGGGGAACCTAATCAACAAAACAAACAAACAAGCAAAATGTAACCAGAGACATTGAAATTAAGAACAAACTGACAGTAACCAGAGGGGAGGTGGGAGGGGATAAAGGGGGAAAAAGGGAAGGTTTTCAAGAACATGTATAAAGGACACATGGACAAAACCAAATGGGGTTAGGATTAAGGGTGGGAGGTGGGGACGGCTGGGGTAGGTGGGAGTAGTGGTGGGGGAAATAGAGACAACTGTACTTGAACAACAGTAAAAAAATGTGGGAAAAATAATGTAATACTTCCAAGAACAGAATTTGTATTCTCCGTGTTTTTCAACTAATTAATTACTTACTCATCAGAATAATTCTATAAGCTAACGCTATCACCATCTCTGTTTTAGAGATTAAAAAAAGACAGAAAGCTACATGCTCAAAGTCACACAGTAAGGGGTAGAATGAGGACTTCAAATCAGGCAGCCTGGACTCACAGTAATGTCCACACTATGCTGCCTTTCTGAGAAGCAGACATATCCATCTCACGAAGAATACATAATTAATTAAATTAGTACAGTAAAATATGGAATTCATATGGGTGCAGGCATTTTTTAAAAAACTGCTTTGTTTCTATTATTTTTTCACTTGTCATAACCACCATATGAAGTAGCTACTAGCAGCATCAGGAAACTGAGGCACAAAAGGAAAAATAAATTGTCCAGAGTCACACAGTAGGTAATGGCCAGGTTTCAAGGCCTGGCAGTATGACAATATTCCCATGTTCTTGAGAGTGCCTTTCCAAAAGGACTAGAATCCTCGAAGACACAACAGTAGTCTCTTGCAAGGGGGACCACTGGTTCTTTTCCCCAAATAGTGTTTGGATGAGTCATTTCAAAATGATTTTTTGAAATGTTTTTCCATTTCCATAATTCTGTAACAGTTTTGATGACATGTTCCTTCTTTGGCCGTGGCAATGCATGATATCCAGTTTAAACTCTAACAGACCTTACTCCATCCTCCAGTGACAGGATGTGTGGCTATGAGACACTAAGGGGCGATTTTTGTTTTCTTTAGCAAACAAGTTCAATATGTTGCTGAATCTACGTAACTATTTAAATGTTTCTTCCAGCCTTAAAAAATCTGTAGAAGGTCTCATTTAAGAATGTAATGACTTGTAATACCTCACCTGTTCCTTAGTCCATATTGAACAACTGTGTCAGGCTCATGGTCAATAACTAAAGAAATAAACATTTACATGTTTCATTATAGTATTTTGCTATTTGAAATTAACTAAATGAAATGAATCTATATTAGATGAGAATAAATAAATCAAAACAGATAATAAATAAACTACATTAACTATGTATAGATGAAACTATATAGTTAACTTCCCACAAATACTGGCTTGATTTATAGTAACTGGATGACTACAGAAAAATATGTTTAGAATCATTAATTTTTTTATATAATCTCACAAAGAAAATTCTATGTCTAATAGGGTGGTCTAAAAATTGAATTACATAGTGATTATTTTCTATATCACTTATTAATTTTTATCATACATTATTATTTTTATTGTATTTTTCCACTACCATTTATCCCCCTATAACCTCTTCTACCTCCCCCCACCCCCACAATCACCACACTATTGTCTGTGTCCATGAGTTATTTCTCTTTCTTTTTTGCTAGATCCCTCCACTCCCGGAGGTGCCCCTGCAAGAGCTGTCGCCCTCCTCTTTATCTCAGTTTCTCGCTATTTTGCTTTTTAGTTCAGTTTGCTCATTAGATTCCATATATGAGTAAAGTCATATGGTTCTTGTCATTCTCTGACTTGCTTATTTCATTTAGAATAATGTTCTCCAGGTCCATTCATGCTGGTGTAAGGGTAAAATTTTCTTCTTTTTTATGGCTGAGTAGAATTCTACTGTGTAAATGTAGTATAGCTGTTTTATCCACTCATCTACTGATAAGCACTTGGGCTGATTCCAATTTTTGCTATTGTAAATAATGATGCAATGAATGTAGGGAATGCATATATTCTTTCAAATCAGTGTTTCAGATTTCTTTGGATAAATTCCCAGAAGTGGAATTGCCAGGTCAAAAGGCAGTTCCATTTTTATTATTTCGAGGTAACTCCATCCTGCTTTCCACAGTGGCTGTACCAGTCTGCATTCCCACCAGCAGGGCACAGGAGTTGTCCTTTCTCCATATCCTTGCCAATGATTGTTTGTTGATTTATTAATAATAGCCTTGTGACAGATGTGAGGTGATATCTCATTGTGGCTTTAATTTCCATTTGTCTGATGATTAGTGACATTGAGCACCTTTTCATTTGTCTATTGTCCATCCCTATGTCCTCTTTCTAGAAGTGTCTATTGGGGTTATTTGCCATTTTTTAATTGGATTTTTTTGTGTGTGTTGAGTTGTATAAATTCTTTATAAATTTTAGATATTAACCCCTTATCAGATATATTGGCAAATATGTTTTCCTATTCAGTGGGTTGTCCTTTCATTTTGTTTATGGTTTCCTTTGCAGTGCAAAACCTTTTTAGTTTGATGTAGTTCCATTTGTTTATTTTTCTATTATTTTCATTGCCCATGGAGATATATTAGACAAAATATTGCTGAGAAATGTCCAAGATTTTACTGCTTATGTTTTCTTCTAGGATTTTTATGCTTTCCAGTCTAACCTTTAAGTGTTTACTATTTTGAGTTTATTCTTGTATGTGGCATAAGAAAGTGGTCTAGTTACATTTTTTTTTACACATCTGTCCAATTTTCCCAACAGTATTTATTGATTAGACTATCTTTAGCCCATTGTATGTTTTTGCCTCTTTTGTCAAATATTAATTGACTGTAAAGACGTGAGGTTATTTCTGGGTTCTCTATTCTGTTCCAATAATATTTATGTCTATTTTTATGCCAGTACCATGCTGTTTGATTATTATGGACTTGTATAGTTTGATATCAGGTAGTGTGATTCCTCCAACTTTGTTCTTTCTCAAGACTGCTCTCACTATTTGGGGTCTTTTGTGGATACATACAGATTTTTGGAATATTTTTTCTAGTTCTGTAAAATATGCCATTGGTATCTTGATAGAAATCGCATTGAATCTGTAGATTTTGGGGTATTTTGAACATTTTAATGGTGTTAATTCTTCCTATCCATGAACACAGTATGTGACATCTGTGGAGAAAAAGTCCAGCAGAGGAATGTTCAAGCTTAATGCAAAATTTCATGCATATTTGCTGTTCTACTTGCTTATTCGTTTTGAATGCAATAGCCATGCAGTACACATGTCCATTCAACCTTGTCTACCACCCCCACTGACTAGTGCAGTGAAGTCATCATTGTTCACACATGTGCATTCCAGTCCACTCTCCTTGGCTGCCGGGTTACATGTATGTAGAGCAAACTTTTCTCTTTGTATTAATTGGCTGGAGTTTTTCTGGAAAGATCTCTTATGTTTTGTTTTTTTTTCATTCAGCAAACCTATGTCTTTTGATTAAAGCATTTAAGCAGTTTATGTTTAAAGTGATTATTGATGGATATGTATTTGTTGTCATTTTATTTTTTAACTATATTCCTCTGGTTTTCTTTTTCTTCTTCTCCTTCTCTTTCTCTCTCTCCTTTTCCTTCTCTCTCCCCCCTCCTTCTCCCTCTTCCTATTACCTACCCCTCTTCTTCCTTCTCCTCCTCCTTCTTCTTAAAACAAGCCATTTAATATTTGTTGTAACAATGGTTTTGTGCTAACAAACTTTTGCTTTTTCTTGTCCAAAAGGCTCTTTATTTCTTTTTCAATTTTAAATGATAGCCTTGCTGGGCTATTAGCCTTGGTTGTAGGCACTTGCTTTCATCACTTCAAATATTTCATTCCAATCCTTTCTGGCCTACAATGTTTCTTTTGAGAGATCAGCTGACAGTTTATGGGAGCTCCTTTGTAGGTAACTAACTCCCTTTCTCTTGTGGCATTTAAGTTTCATCCTTGTCTTTAGTTTTGCCATTTTAATTATGATGTGTCTTGGTGTGGGCCTCTTTGGGTTCATCTTGTTCGGGACTCCTTGCTGTTCCTGTACTTGTGTGTCTTTTTTCTTCACCAGGTTTGGGAAATTTTCAGTCATTATTTCTTCAAATAGATTCTCGATCCCTTGCTTACTCTCTTCTCCTTCTGGCACCCAATGATGTGGATGTTGATGCTTCATGTTGTTGTAAAGGTCCCTTAAGCTGTCATAATTTTTAAAAATTCTTTTTTCTGTTTGCTGCTCTGATTGGGTGTTTTTGCTGCCTTGTCTTCCAAATCGCTGATTCAATCTTATGCTCCATCTTATCTATTGTTTATTCTTTCCAGTGTATTATATATTTCAGATATAGCATTCTTTCTCTTGTACCGGTCCTATTTATAGTTTCCATGTCTTTTTCATGCTGTTGAGCATGCTTATAATCATTACTTTGAACTCTATATCTGATACATTATTTTTTTCATTTTCTCTTTTTTTTCATTTTTTAATTTTTAGAGACTAAGGAAGGGAAGGAGAGAGGGAGAGAAATAGTGTGTAGTTGCCTCTCCCGTGTCCCTCACTGGGGACCTGGCCCACAACCCAGGCATGTGCCCTGCCTGGGAATCGAACTGTCAACCCTTTGGTTTGCAGGCTGTCACTCAATCCACTGAGCCACAGCAGCCAGGCATGGAAAATTCTTTTGTTTTTTCATCTGGGTCCTGTTTTCTTGTCTCCCCATTTTGGCTGCCTCCATGTGCATTTTTATGTATTAGGTAGATCTGCAAAGCCTCCTATGTCAAATGCTGCCTATGATCAACCCTAAGCAACCTGTTTGGGGCTATCATCAATCCACTGCTCCTGCTTGGCTTCCTCTGCTTGGCCTGGGTATCTGTGGAAAGGGCCAAGATGTGCACCAAGGCCAGCTTTTACCAGCAACAGGCCCAGATGGAGGGTCAGCTAAAGTTTCAAAGCACCCAGAGGTCCACCTCCACCTGTAGCCTTTCTTTCAGGCTTAATCACAGAAAGAGCCTCTGGCTGTACTCTTCGGCAGGATTAAGCTCCATAGGTAGGGCTATTGCTTCCTGCATGACTGGTGCTGTGATGAGGGGAGTGCTGGGCCCTGGCCAAGAAAAATGGATTCTGCAGTACGGGGCAATGTCTGAGCTCTCCCCCTAGAGCCAGCAAACCCAGATTCTCCTCATGTCGCTCTAGTCTGCTCTGGCTTTCTTCTACTGGAGCCCAGGATAAGTGGCTGCAAACAAAATTTTTTTGTTATTCTTTTAAGGAGGTGGCTTTGTCTCCAGCCATCTCTTTCTGGTGGAAAGGAACCATGCTTCTTTTCACAGCTGGTTGTTATGTGGTCTTTTCCCAGTTCTGGTACTCTAGGTTGGGGATCCTAGATTGGGGTTTAGACTTCATACTTTTCAGGGGGACTTTGCAGATGAGATATCCCTCCAGAACTTCAGTGGCCATCCGTAAGAGCTCAGCCAGCTCTTTTATGCCTCTACCATTCCTACCAGTCTTGATGTGGCTTCTTCTATAAGTCCTTGGTTATGAGGTTTCTTTACAGATAGTCTTCAGTTGGTTATTCAGGATGATTTTTCTATAATTTAGTTGTATTTCCAGTTCGGTTATGGGAAGAGGTTAATGTCGCTTCTACCTAATCAGCTGCCATTTTGGATCTTATACCACTTTTTAAAATTCACTAATCTAACCCAATGTATTTATCTTCAGTTTAATTCAATTTTATGTTAAATTTAAATAATATTTTATCTTAAATTATAAGGAATTGTTGTTCTGTACTTGACTTTACAATATGAGTAAATGCTTTGTGATTAAAAATGAAAAGATTGAACTATTTAACTTCGGTAACATCTTCCGAAATGCTATATCTTTAACTTTTGTGCTTTATCTCATGAGATCAAGAAAATTTATCTTGAGCATTATTTTTATATCTTGAAAGTTAAAATTTGTCAATCTCATGTTAACATTAGCAATCTACAATGTGGTATGTATCTTAGTGGCCCCTTCTCAAAAAAACCGACTCTATTTATATCACAAATCATTTCCAATATTTTCATCCTTACAATTCTTTATTATCATAACTCCATTTTAACTTTTTCCTTAATAATTTATGATAGTAAAATTTGAGAAAAAGAGTTTGCATCTATACTCCTTATGTGGATGTTCTAGTCTTTCTAAGTGTCCCATAGTGATATGTCCATTCATGAAATAGGAAGAAACAAAATTCATTCAAATAAATTATTTCTCTTTCCAAATTGTCATAAATTAAAGCAAGTATTAAAAAATACACAAACAAAATTCCTATTAGAAGACATTTGAGAAAGTTATTTTATAATTATTTCTAGACACTATCCATTGTTGTTATTTGACAAATGACATCTTCTAGAATATGTTGTAAATCAATTTTCTTATTCAACTAAGCTTGTATTCATTTATCAACTTTTCATTCTCTTGATTTTATTACTTTATTCTTCTTTTTTCATTTAATAGAGTATTCAAGTGCATGGAAAGATGATTAACAAAAGTAGTCTGAAAGTTGGCAGAGTATAGAATTGTTACAAACTTAGATATTATCAAAATGGAAAATTAGTAAATTCTAAAAAAATGGCTTTGTAGATTTGTATGCAAAAGTGAGTGTTTTAATTTGTTAAATTCTAAAACTCTTCAAAGATTTTCACTAAAATCCAATGCGGACATTTTGTCTAATTATACAACATAGTTATTTTCTTGATTTTGTTTTACAAATATAAGGCAAGAACTTCTTTTCAAGTTCTTCAAGAGCTTTGTTTCAGTTTTAGTTAATGTTTATATTACAAATAAATTGTCATATATGTATACATCTTAAAACTGAAGATGTACATCTTTTACAGTTTTAAGTTGTTATAAAATATATGAAATACACAAAAAGTATATGGAATATATGTTTATGGTTTAAAAATAATAATAAAATATTCTTATATGTATTACCCATCTTAAAAAACATAGAACATAATGTATCTTTGAAGCATCTGTTTGCTGTTCTCAATTCTGTCTGCGCTCCTACCTACTGCAGTTCCTGAAATTAGTGTTTATTATTTTCTTGTTTTTTTTAAAAAATAATTTTACTATGGGTCATTTTACTCCAATACTATATTTTTTGCTCAACATTTCTCTATTATGTTTATGCTCAAAATTTTTGATTGTTATTAATGAGGTGCTAATCTAAGTTGCATTGCTTCACAGTATTTCGTTATGAACTCTACCACATTTTATTCTTTCATTTCTCTGTCAACGGTCAATTGGGTCACTTCGAATCTTTCGTAATGCTAACTCTGTGAACACCCTTGGGCAATATGGCATTTACATCTTTGGATTTACTAAACAATGCAAACTTGATTTCCATGGTGGTGATATAAATAAAACCATCCACTGTCCATTTGTCTGTCAATTGTTTCACATTCCCAGCAAGAACTTTTTCATACCATTTTAATTCTTGGAATCTAATGATCACAGAATTTTTATTTCATGATTTTAATTTTTGCCCCGCTTATTAATGCTATGAATATCAACTAAAAATCCCTATTGGGTTATTAATGTTATTGTTATGGAATTCAGAAATTTTATGTTTTTAAATTCATTCTTTGTCTGTTACACGTGTTGAGAACATCTTTTTTATGGCTTATTTTTTTTAACATATATGATATCCTTTTGTTCAACAAATTCTTAACTTTAATGTAATAAAATGTCTTTATGATTTGCAAATTTATCATTCACATAAGAAAATGTTGCACTAAATTTTATTTCTCCGTGTCTCTGTTTGTCTATCTCTCTTGTTTTGGAGGCCTTTCACTTTTTAGTTCACCCGGCTGCAGCTGTCAGCTCGGGAAGTGCAATACCTTACGAGGCAATCGCTTACGAATGTTCACATTGCACAGGGTCCTACGCCTTCCCAGCTGCTGCCCTTTTTGTGGTGGATTAAAGTCAAAGCCTTGCCCACAGGACATTAGTGCAGATACCAACTTCAGCTCCCATTTATCTCTTCAAAGTTACACTTTCTCATTGGCTTTAAATGATATAAAAAAATCATACTTAGCATTTTTAATTGTATTCACCCTGGAAGTTATTTCAGGTATACATTTCTAGAAATAAGAGTTCTTCTATTTAACTTTTTAAAATTCAGAAATAATTCATTTGGTACTGTATTCATAGAAGGAAAAGACTGCAATATCTTTTGTATTCAAAATTGTTTTCTCATAGTTCATATTATTGAGTAACTCAGTCAAAACGCAGCCATTGCCCCATCCTGATTATCCCTCAAGTGGTGGTGGGTTTGGTCTATATTATGTGACACCACAGCCCCCTGGTGACCATAGCTACTAATTTTGGCCTCAGAAATAGCTAGCATATCAGTCAATCTTCCATTATAATGTGGCCCAGGGTAAAATCTCCACAACAGAGACACACGAACTTTATCGAGGCTAATTAGAGACTCTACCTTGGATTTGAACTGGGCAACATGGAGTTGTCAAGAATGGTTTAGAATTCAAGTAAAATGTCAGGAATGGTAAATAATTGAAGAAACAAGACCAAGAGTATAATTGTCCACAAGTGAACTGAGGAAGCCAAAGCGAAAATATAGGAAAAGGGTTAAACAGAGAAGACAGTAATTTGGTTAATTGCCTCAGAAAATACAGAAGTAGATTCACAAAGCAGAGAGTGTCAAATCACTAGAGAGAATAAATATTTTTTAACTTTTGCTCTTGGAGTTTTGCTAAAGATAATATGTTCCCTGGAGTACCCTTGTAAGCTGAAAGGATGTTGATGTCCGGTGCTCAGAAGCGTGGCTGCACTAGCGTATGGAGAAGTGCTGTCTGTGGCAAAAGACCAGTTCTTTGTATGTCCAATGTATTGTAGGGTGATGCTTTAATAAATTACAATAAATCAAAATACCTGAAAATTAGACTGAAAATAAACAAACAAAATGCAAGTCTGAATTGTAAAACTTAGATTCTGCAGATAAAACACTGCCCTTTCAGGTTCTTATCAATGTTACCTCCTCACTCTCACTTGCTGAATTTAGCTCCTTTATTGGGAACATTGGAGGGAACAGCGCCATCTGTGGTCCATACTTTGAACACCATTGGTTTATTTGGAATGCATCTACTCTTATGCTTTTACCTGTACACAAGTAAGGGGCAGAAGAGGCATTTCCATCTCTTGCTCTAAACTTTATTACTTGGATCCAAGGGAAAGAGAGAGTATAATCAAGACACAGCTACTTTCCTTTTGTGTTGGGTTGGTATTCCTTAGAGTTTAAAAGCTCTGAGTGGCATACCTTGTGTCCTAGAAGGCCTAAGCCACTCACCTGTCTTCTCTCTTTCTGATCTCTTCCATCTTGTTACTGCACTGGTGCAAGTAATTTAGCTCAGAGTCAAATCTACAGAAGCAGTCGTAATTATTTCATGGGGAAGGAGGAACTTAAGTTGTGGGGCAAACTTCCACATGGAAATTTTTAGACCTCTTGATTTGGGTGGCTGGTGTGAAAAGGTATGGTTGGGGTCAACTAGTGCAATCAAGGCAGCATATTTGGGGTTCAGGACAGCATATTCTGTGAGCATTTGATATTAGTTGAAACTAAAGATTTACTTCTAGTGAAAGGAGATCTTCCTCAGTAACCTTTGATTGTAGAGATTCACATTTAAATGTGGAGAGGGAAATGACCTTTAAAATGAAAGGTCACTTGAACAGAAGCTTTCTCAGAAGTAAAATAAATAAATAACTTCTTCATATTTTGTTTTCATACTTAACATTGAAGTCTCTTATGCTTCTTCAGCACAAGTCAGGTCTTGCAGTTTCTGAAACATAGGGTGTATGAAGAAATATGTTTGTTTTTAGTCGATTAGTAAAACTAAACCAAGCCTCAGTAATTTAAATTTTAAAAAGAAAAGAATTGAATAAATCACAAAAAATAAGTCTTATTTTTATTTCCTCTGTCTAGTTTTGGTCCTCTTTAGTCCACTTATTCTCATATCTATTTTATGGTTCAAAGAGGAAATAACAAAAATCCTTTTTTGGGGAAAATGTTATTGCTGCATTGTTTTGTTTTAGATATTTTAGATATAATTATAAGAGCTGTTATTGTGCTAAGTTCTTATGCATTATTGCCCAGTTGGAAGTGTGCGAAGGGTTGAGTGCTATTATAGATTAACTTGTCCCTCCACCCCCAATTCACATGTTTTATTTCCAATCGTCAGTACCTCAGAATAGGACTGTATTTGGATTAAGGCCTTTAAAAAAGTAATTAAGGCAAAATGAGGCCATGTGAGCGAACACTAATCTAGTATGACTGGTGTCCAAATAAGAAGACAAGATGAGGACACAGACACATGTAAAGGGAAGAGGCCATGTGAAGCATAGGGCACAGGCGAGTATCTACAAACCAAGGAGAGAAACCATGAAGAAACCACACTTCCACATACCTTGAGCTTGGACTTTGAACTGTCAGAAAACAACATCCTCTTATTTAAGATACCCAGTCTGTGGAATTTTATGTCAGCCCCAGAAAACGAACACAGGTACATAGAGATAGAGCAAGATATATTTAACTTTGGAAATGCTAAAGGGATTCTATATATAATTCAGTAAAGTGTATTTTGGGTTTCACTGCTGAATACAAAAAAAATGCTTCTATCCAATCATCAGAATATTACTCATTTTGGCTTAACCTGACCAAATTTGAAAAATTTTGAAGAAAATTTTTGTGTGTTAATTTATTTTTCATTGAATTCTATAGAGGGATTTGAATTTACTTAGAAAGGTTTAATGTGTCTCTGGGAACTTGATTATTACAAATGGTTTTAATTTAATTTTGGGGCATTTGTCTCTTTATTGATGCAACTGTTGTAAAATTGATGTGAATTATGTTGGACAACCTGGAAGTTACTTACCTGATTGTTTATAGCTGAGTATCCAGTGGGCTGAATGTATAAGAGGGATGAATGTAAGAGGATGGACTACTGTATCTTAAAGACCAGCATCCATGTGTGATGCCAACTTTCACCATTCCTGGTTTCTGTAGGCAGAAGGGCCTGCTTCTGTGAGACGGCTTGTGTATTAGCACTCGCTACTCAGTAATAAATTGATCCAAAATTTAACATCTTAAAACAACATATATTTATCATCCTAGAGTTTCTGTAGATCAGGAATCTGATCTTTGCTTAGTTCAGAGTCTCTCATAAGTTTTTTATTAAGGTGTTTAGCTACAATCTACTCAAGATTTGCTTGAGGATTTGCTTCCAAGCTCATTCAGTGGGTATTGGCAGGATTTAGTTCCTTATGGGCTATTGAGCTGAGAGCCTCAGCACATCACTGGCTACTGGACAGAGTCCACTCTCAGTTCCCTGCCATGTAGACCTCTCTGTAGTGCAGTTAACAGCATGGTGGCTGGCTTTAGCAAAGTGAGCAAGAGAGAGAGTGGGAGTGTGACTTCTTCCTTCCTTCCAGCGAGGAAGAAGTCACAGTCTTTTGTAACTGAATCTTGAAAATGACATACCACTATTTTTGCTATGTTCTATGTGCACCCAACACCCCCCCAAGTCAGGAGTCATTGGGGAACACGTTAAATGGCTGCTAACTTTTGGCTTTGTTACCTCTGCTTCTGTAACTCTGCCTGGGCAGTAGGTGGATCAAAGTTATACTCCATCTTGTTTTGCAGACTGAGACATTCTAACTTTAGGAGGACTTGCTTAGGTCTCTAGGTCTAAGTCATGTTTTTACATACCAGTGATACCTGGATTATGGAAGTTATTTTTTGCCCAACTATTACTGGAAATTAATTTTCTATTTGGCTATTTTTTCCATATATGTAATGTTTTCACATTATGTTTTCAAGAGAAGTGCAGTCTGCAGAATATATATCAGGGGAGTTCAGTAACTTCAGAGATTCAAAGTTTCCTATATTCAGTCACAAATAGGTAACAGGGAACTTAAGTGAGAGCAGTTTTAGAAGATGGTCAGAAAGAGACAGAACATTGATGTGTGTTGCACACTGATGATAGAGAATAAAGAATAGAAGGGATATGACAAGTAATAATATATATTCACTTATTTAAAATGTTCCTTCAGGGTTTACTAATTATAAGATATGTAGCAGCACTAGGAATATTGTAGTAAACAATTAACTCAAAGTTTCTAAACCTCATTGTAGTGTGGGGAAATGTTTTAATAATCAATTGTGAGGTTGATTTGTAGTAGAAGTTGTGATAAGTACTATCAAGCAAAAAGGGACCAATCCCTGAGAATGCATAAAAGGGCAAGCCCTGGTTAATGGTTATCAGAGAAGGAAACAGACAAGTGAGCTGACTTCCTAGTAAAGTTCAGAAGTTAACCATGTGTAGGGGGAGGAGAGGAGAATACAGACAAAGAGATAGGCATTTGTCAAGAGTTTGATCTAGGAAGAATCATAGTCTTTTTGAAAAACTAAAAGATAGAAAGTGAATAGGATGATGGTGTAAGGTGAGGATAATAAGGTATGTAGGGGCTCCATAAGCCACATTAAGATCTTAGGATTTTTAAGACAATGAGAATCAGAGAAATAACATGGCCACATGGTTGGGATTGCTCTTTTTTTTTTTCCCCAAAGAAACTTTCAGTATGGTAAATGAACTGAAGTAACATTGAATGCAATGAGGCTTGATAACAGACAATTCAGTGATCTGGCAAAACAAGTTTTCAGATTGAAGTTGGATTTTGAAGATGAAGAGCAAGAAGTGGAGACTCAAGAAGAATTTCTAGGTAAATTGAAATTTTTTGTACAGCAAATGCTTGCCCATTTTTTAGGGGCTTGGGGCAAGACCAGGTAGAAAGAAGAATTTGGATATAGATTTCAAGAGAAACCTATGAAACCCTTAATCAAATGTTTTCAACCTATTTAATGGGCAAAGCTTCTTAGAAACACTTTATATGTTTCTTCTGAAGCAGTTATCATTTGGCTTCCCCTCCCTCTCTAAATGCTTTTACTTTCCTACTTTTAAGAGTGTTTTTTAACGGAAGGGACACCTAATACTCAACTGCATTTATTCAGCATTCACCAATGAAAATTCTGTAGAAGAGAAAAAATGAAGTGACAGGGAAGAAGCAGAGTGATTG
Organism: Desmodus rotundus; assembly: GCF_022682495.2. Taxonomy (NCBI): domain Eukaryota; kingdom Metazoa; phylum Chordata; class Mammalia; order Chiroptera; family Phyllostomidae; genus Desmodus; species Desmodus rotundus. The sequence continues at coordinate 54,589,044 of NC_071388.1, read as the reverse complement.
GGAAGAATCCCAAAATGTCCACAGCGCTCCTACCCTCAATAAGATACAAGACACAGGAAACATCATACACAGGACAATGATTCCTCAGTCCCCTTCAAAGTAGGCACCTTGGGACCTCACACAATTCTCCCAATTGCCATCTGCTGTCCCATCGTAGTTTTCCGAATCTCATAATTGGTCTGATATCTCTTCTCTGTCAAAGGTGATTTTAGTTTTGGGAAAAGTCAGAAGTCACAGGGCACCAAACCTTGGTTGTAAGGAGGCTGAGTCCTGGGAGATTTGATGTTTTGCCAAAAGACTCTGTGTCAGACATGATGCATGAGTGGGCACATTGTCGTGATGAAGCTGCCAATCACCAGTTGCCCATAGCTGTGGCCTTCTGACTCATTCGAATAGTTACCACAGAGGAATGTTCAAGCTTAATGCAAAATTTGATGCAGATTCATTGCTCTACTCACTGAGCCATTTTGAATGTGACAGCCACACAGTACACATGCTCCCTCAATGGCATCTACCACCCCCAATGACTAGTATGGTGAAGTTGTCACTATTCATGCTTATGCATTCCAGTCCACTGTCCTTAGCTGCCAGGATACATTGATGTCATGCAAACCATTCATGTTATATTAACAAGGGCTGAACATTTTCTGGAAAGACCTTGTATATAATTATCCATAATCTTATTCTTGAAACCTGATGAATTTCAGAGTTTAACATCTTTAAACTTAAAGGTATCTCAGTCTCTGTTGACCTTTTCAAATTAAACTCTTCTCATTCTGCTTTTCAGGGTTGTCCTTCACTTCTCTCCTTGCAAAAAGTTTCTGGGTACAGTTGAAGGTTTGTTTAATAAAGTGTCAATGAGGGCGAAAGCCTTGGCTTTCTCTGCCCATGTGTGTGCTGTTCAGTGTGTCCATGGTGGTTAGACCACAAGGGAATAGCAGGATTTGAAAGCGAAGCCCCTTGTCATCCCCTTGGACCAGGGATGAGCAGTACAGCTTGTCAAGCTCTCTACAGCACTGTGCTCAAACTCAGAGTATGGGCCAGAGGCCCTGACTGTGAAGTCCTTGAACACTGAGCTCTCTTTATGATGGTTCCAGAGACTTTGGTTTCTGGTCTTTCAGCAAAACCATTCTTACTCATCCTCTGCTTTTTCATGTCTCCCCTTCAGATTGATATGAAATGATTCCCAGCTAACAAGAAAGTTCCATGTTTACAAACCAGTGAGACTCTTCAGCTGTCCTAAATTACTGCATTCCTTTCTGCCCATATTTTCTTTTCTATCCTGCAAAAAGGAAGTCTTATTCTTTTACAACTTAATGTCTGGAAGTTCCTTTGTTCAGCTCCATCCACTTACACTCAGCAGCATGAAGCACCATGCTGGTTTGGGTTTTCTGGGCACCAACCTACCTGGGAACAAGGCTGCTACTTAATGTCTGCAGCCCCTCTTCCGGCAAACTTATTTAACCTGATCCTATATCTGCAGTTATTAATAAGTCATTTACATTGGTTATGGCATTGTAGTAGAACTGTTTCTAGTCCAATCAAAGATGTTATTTTGTCTTCTTGTTTTAATTCTTGTTAATGTGTTTGTTTGAAAGAGGAAATGGCATTGCAGCAAAGAAAATCTTACCTCTGTGATTTCTAAGCATAAATAGAAGAATACAATTTTCAGCGTTAACATATGTGTTGAAGATTGTGCTGACACTCTTCAGAGCATTGTCATACTTGTCATGGTTCATATCATCACAAACATGGGGGCATCTGCAGAAGGGGCAGAGATGATGACCCTCTTGGCTCCAACCTTTCTGTGATCCCCAGCCTTCTCCATGGGAGTGAAGACACCAGTGGACTCTACAACATATTCAGTGCCAGCATCACCCCATTAGATGTTCCTGGAAGATGGAGCTGGACTTTCCATTGACAACAAGATTCCAGTTCTCAGCCTTGATTGTGCCTTTGAACTTGCCATGAGTGGAATCATGCTGGACATGTAGACCATTAGTTGAGATCAGTTAAAGGATCATTGATGTAGACAGTATCCACTTTGCCAGAGTTAAAATCAGCCCTGGTGACCAGACAACTGATATGACCAGACTCATTCACTTCGACTTTCACCATAGTGTCCAGGGTTGCGGCCAGCACTGAGATGGAAGACATGGCTGTCTGTCAGACAGGAGGAGCAGAGAGCTAAGATACTTTATAAAATAGAAATAAAAACTATAGGTTTGTCTCGCCCACCCAATTCAACATGATCATAAATATGGTAACTATGAAGAGAATAATAATTCATAATAATTGTTAGTAGGTTTCAAATAATGTACACCTTAAGGCCAAGTTATGTTCTTATAAGACAGTTCTGTTTCTCCTACCATTCTTGTTACAATAGTATTTTTCTTTGATTTTCCTTTGGTTTTCCTTTTGTTCTGCTCTGAAAGACTGGAGAATGACCATAATAGCTGTTTTCCATGGGCAGTGAGCAGTGAGTGAATGTTGGGCTCCCTGTGGACTAAACATTTTGATATAAATTTCCACAGGAAAGACACAGTGCTGCTGATTGCTGCAGAACCACTGTGCCCCAGAGTGGGAAATGCTTTGGGGCTCCCTTATCCTGGGGCTGGGCATTAGCTACACCACTGATCAGCAAGTACTTGTCGTGCCTGCCATTCAGACCACATAAATCTCTGGAAAGAGACAATGTCCCTCTAGAGAGGTTAGCTTGCCCATAAAATATCAAAAAATAAAAATACAAAACCCCAATCAAAACTATATTTAGTCCAAAACTGTAAAAGCTAAGGTTATTGTGGCTATTAGAAAAAATATTTATATTATTACCATTAGCAAAGTGATTGATTTTCAAGAAGTCTTTCTTTTGGAGGCAAAAAATAATTTCTTTAAATAAAAATATTTCAACCATACAAATGGAAACATTCTATCTATAATCTGGTATATATTTTACTTCCTATTATTATTTCATTTTATTATTCAATTAGTCTTATACAGACCACTCTGAGGGGGACCTAAGAGAAGTCTGGGATTTGATCCGTTCACTGGGCCTATAGTTCTCCTGGTTCCTGTAGCTGTTCCTGGTAGTGGAGGGTCTGATGGGTCAGGGAGAAGGGTTGAGGCCTGCAGATTCCAGTTCACACTGTGGAGTAATAGAAGCAATGAGGGGTTTGGACTTAGGCAGTACTGTTATTTTTAGTATTAAAGATTGTTCTATTATAGTGCTTTCATTTTCAGCTGGCTCCTAATTGAAAACCAAATAGAATAATACATGCCTATAGTAAAATTCTAACAGTGCAAAATTATAGAATTAAACATAAATTTCATTAGTAACAAGATCCTATTCCTATTCCCATTCCCAGAGGTAACAATTATTATAATGTCTTTAACTGACATTATAATATCATCACTTGACTATTATTTTAGAACTGGTCATTATGTGGACAAATATATATATAAGAATATGCCTCTCCAAAATATGCCGCCTTGACATATGGATCAATTTGAGCTAAAGGTCATTGAGAAACAGCAGATGCAGTAAAAGCTCCAAACACAGGGCACAAGATTTCCTTTTCAAGTGAAACTTCAATTTGTAAAAGACTTCTCCTTATGCCATCTCATACCAGGACGTGGAGGACTCTTCGTAACTGTTATTAATGGAGACAGCACTGACTTAAATCTGCATAACAAACCGTACAAACAACTCTTGTTTATCATGCTTTTCCTGGTCTTATTCCCATCACTTGCCTCTTCTACCCTGAAGCCCTAAACCCTTTTTCTTTGTCTAACCTAAGGTGACATAGATGCCTAAGGTCTAACCATCCCTTCAGGTGATTTATCACTGGGTGCCCCGTGTATACATGAACAATGCATATGTTAATAAACTTCTGTTTACTTTTATCTTGTTAGTCTTTTGCTTAATTTTCAGTCTCATTTCCCAGGTACCAGCTGGAGAACCTAAGATGGGTAGGGTAAAGATATTCCTCCTGCCCTCTATAATATAAAGTGTCAGTATATAAGAATATTTATATACATATTTAAACAAATAAATATATACACATTCATTCTTATTCACATTACGTTTTTAATTAAATATATTTGAGATATTTTTCTTATCAATACATGTAGGACTTTCTCATTTCTTTACCCCAATTATGATTTTTTAAACCAATTCTTGGGCATAATTTGAGGTTTCATTGTTTATTACCTAAAATATTGAAATAAATATTTAGTACATATATCTTGCTAGACATCATTGGTGACATTTTATGAATTACTTAAATTGTCAACTAATAAGACAAATCTGTCCTTAGATATGAAGAAACTTATTTGAAAAAACTGTTGTAGAGAGAGAGAGGAACAATAGCAGTCGGGTAGGGAGCCTGCATCTGAAAGCTCAGGCAGGAGCTTCTCTTTGAAGATGAGTGAACAGGGTTGGAAGGAATTGGTTGTAGGGCAGTGGGATGAGCAGGTGCAGTGAAGAGAAAGTCGACTGGGGCAGGTCTTTCCCTGATGTCACTGGATCCTTAGGAGGGGCCACTAAGAGGTGTTGTTCCACATTTCAGGGCTTGTGTAAGTGCAAAGTTGATGTAATAGCCAAGCCCTGTAGGGAAGAAGAAGTCTAACAAAAGTTTGGTCAAAGCGTGTTAGTAGATATTTTGTCCAAATTTATGATCAATGGTATAAACAGTTTAGCTAATCACTTAAGAGACCGAAAAAAAAAAAAGAGAGAGAGATTCATGTTTGGCCTTGCCATAGGTGAACAAAGACCATCTGCCAGCCTTATCTCACATCATGTGGCAAGGACTGTGAACGCTGGCAGTAAGTCATTCCCAGAACACAAAAATGTGCGGGGATTTCTTAACCTTCAGCATTTGCAGGAGCACAAAACTCTAGTAAGGTTCGACATCCTCCAATTGTTGGTGTCAGGATATTAAACTCTAATAATGTTTCTGTGTTTGTTTGTTTTAATTTCTGTGATGTTTCCCTTAGCTTAGTGAGATATTTCTTTTACATGGCCTTTTCTCATTGCTATATTTAGGTTTTCAATTTTTTAAAGTATATTCATCTTTTTTCCAGTTAGTTAGATTTTAATGTCATTAAGAGCAAAGATGGGCTTTTCTTATTTCTCTTTATCTTTCATTTTATTACCACTCAGCAAATAAATATTTAGCAAATATACACATACCATATATATCATTTATTTATATATTTATATGCTATATACCATATGTTACTTATGTAACACATGCACACCTTATACACATGCAACATGCACTATAGATACTATATGTCACACGTGTAATATATATAAATTGTCTTTATACTACATGTATGGTATATATACTATATATCTTTATATATAACATATATACTAACATGCATTGCATAGTATATCATATGTAGTGTACATCAGATGATATATATGTTATGTGGTGTATATATTTTATATAGTTGGACTTAGCAGTTAAATTTGCTAAGTATTTGGCCAAACAGATGAAAATAAACTTAAAAGCATATGCCAAATTATGTGGAGAATGTATACAAGCAAGGCCAAATTGTAGATGGTGTAAAAACTCAAGATTTTTATAAGAAGGAATGCCTACTTCGGCATGATGTGATGATTTGGAAGCCTTAAAAAAAAGGTTCTCTTCCAGATGACATAGAAAATCCAAGAGGGTCCATATATTTTTATATGAGGAAAAATAAAAATGTAACCAACTGTAGCAAAGGAACAGCAAAGAAGCTCCAGCCAATGTGAATGCAGCACAGAAGTGAACAGTGAAAGTATGGATGCCTCCTGAAGGCAAGAAAAGAGTTCCGAAATCTGCAGTAACAACAGAGAGTGTGTCTGTGGGCAGTGTGTTGTAGGGTGAGGGAAAATACAAATGAAAGTTATCCTGGCAGATTCTGCAAGTGAGATAATTTCATCTGTGATAGATTCAACAGTTTAATTTGTAGAGGAAATGGTATTTGTAAGTGTCACATGTGTGACTGCAACCCCTGGTACATGGGCAGTGCATCGCGCTTTGTGGACACGATGTCCCACATGGGCACAAATGGGCAGGTCCGCAATGGCCGGGACATCTGTAGGTGTGGCATCTGCAAATGCACAGATCCTAAGTGTCAAGAGCCAACTTGTGAGATGTGGCAGACCTGCCTTGGTGTCTGTGCTGAGCATCAAGAATGTGTTCTGTGTAGAGCCTTTGATAAAGAAGAGAAAGACACTTGTGCACAGCAATGTCCCCATTTTAACATTACCAATGTTGAAAGTTGGGCAAATACCCTGTCCAGGCCAGGTCAATCGATCCCCTGTCTCACTGTAAAGAGAAGGATGCTTAGGGTTGCTGGTTTTATCTCACATATTCAGTGAATGGGAACGACGAGGCCATTATACACCTAGCAGAGACTCCTGAGTGCCCCACTGGTCCACACATCACTCCAGCTGTAGCTGCTGTGGTTGTGGGGATTGTTCTTTGGCCTTGCACTGCCACTGATTGGGAAGCTTTTAATGATAATTCATGTCACAAGGGAATTTGCCAAGTTTGAACAGGAAAAAATGAATGCCAAATGGGACACGGGTGAAAATCCAACTTTTAAGAATGCCATTGCAACTGTATACAATTGAAGGTATGAGGGAAAATGAGCACTACCTGTACAAATTCTACAACACTGAAAGCAAAGTAGTGATACTCACAGTCACAGAGTAAGGTAGCTTTAGGGCAATATCACCATGGGTTTTACTTACGTGCAGGTTTTGAAGATATACACTATGTCTAATGTAAAATGTTTTAAATTATTTTGTTTCTTCCACGTTTTTTTGTTGTTCAAGTAAAGTTGTCCATTGTGTTTCATTCGAGTTCCATTCTTATTTTTAGTGATCCTTAATTTTTACAGTTCATTTTTTACAATCTTTTTACTAAACTTATGTATGCAATAAAAATGCCTAGAATATGAAAAACAAACACACAAAAAACCCCACAAGTGACACAACAAAAGTCTGCCTTCCCACTGAAGGGTACTGGCTAATGGGATCAATGAGCCCAGCTGTCCTATTTCATCATGCATCGTCTGGGGAGAACAAGCTGCAAATGGCTCCAACACCATCGAAAAACCATTTACTAAAACTCGTCATCATTTGACAAGTATCTATGCTGATGTTAAATATCTATGTTTAAGTACTGTATAATATACACACATACTCTATGTTTAAAGCCAGAAACAGCATATGTAGTCTTCTCACACTTCCAATCTCTCTGAGTTCCTCTTCTTCCTCATCCTGAGAAAAACTCTCTTCTAAGGGCTGATGAGATTAGATGGGGCCCGGCCAAATAGCCTCCCTCTCTGAAAGTCAGCTGTGCTAAATCACACGACACCATCACAGAACTGGTATTTCATTACATTCAAATGCCCTAAGGATTAGTATGGGGAATTTCTAATTTTAGAAATTAGAAATTTAGACTATTATTAGACTGTTTTGGAAATTATATATAGAAGATTGAAACTTTTAATTATTGAAATAATGCCATTTTTCTTTGTTTTGACTACAAGGGACTTGACTGCTTCTTACCATCTGAGAGTGCCCAGGTAATGGGCCCTGCAGAAGACTTTATTCAAGTCAGGAAAGAATTACCTCTACATGCTGGGGTTAAATGGATGGTGGTTTTGGAAAAAGAATTATTCAAAAAAGTTTCATCTTGCTGTACACTATTGATTTCTTTATGTAAAAGAATAAACAGTCTGTGGTTTGTGGTAGAAAGACATAATGTGTATATAGTGATGTGCCCAAAGGAAAGGCTAGAAAATAAATACTGTGGCTTCATTGTCTTTACAACCTAGCACATCCTGCTGGTATTCCTCCTAGGCCAGGGGCAAGCATCTCTTGGGATCTATGTAGGTCAATGACCCCAGGTGCACAGGGGTATGGAAGATGTTGGAGAGTAGATCTGAAAGAACAAACAGAAATTACTGAGCACAATAATCTATTGCAAAAAACTGAGCAAGAGATGTTGGTGAGTTGGGGCAAGATGGTAGAAACAGAAGCAAACAGCAGGCTCTGGATGTAGTCTGAAGGTATAGCAGATAGGTTTTGTCAAATGAATTAGCTACGGGGGAAAAGAGAGGAAGAGCAAATGTGGCCTGCTATTGAAAAAAATGAACTATTTCTAAAACTTGTGGTCAATCTTTTATCTGTTAGTTTCCTAGGTCTACCACAGCAAATTGTCACACACTTGGTGACTTAAAGCAACAGAAATTTATTACAATTTTCTGTTTAAACAAGGTCAAAATTAAGGTGTTAACAGAATTGGTTCCTCTTGGAGGTTCTGAAAGAGAACTTCCCCCACGCCTCTCTCCTGGATTCTGATGTAAATCTTGGCATTCCTTTTCACACTGCTTTCCCCTGTGTCGCTGTGTGTCAGACATCCCTGTCTAATTGGGAAAAAGCAAAAGGCTGAGGGGAAATCTTCTCTATCCAATGAGATTTTTATTTCTAATTTTTAATTTATTCTATATTTGACATGCCTATGTGATATTTTATAAGTGCTACAATCAAATATGTATTAACCACACGTAAAAAGAGATTCACATAATGGATATATGAACAAATATTTCTTGGAAATCTACTATATGACAAGCACTGCTTTTTAAATCCGTTCAACACTCACACCACTTCTGAGAGTTCGTGTATTTTACCCACCTTAAGATGAGTAAGCCGATGTGTGTTAAATATGTTGTTCACTGCCTTATGGTACATACATGTGAGAGGGTTGAATTAAACCCAGGTTTTTCCTATTTTGAAGCCTCAGGTCAATCATAACAATTTGATACAGACCTGAAAGACTAAAGTATTTAAATAATAAATCCTTTATATTTGGGCTCTGAAATGATGAATACATTTATCATACACTATTTTTAAGCCAAATAATTTGACCCAAAGATTGTTTTCTTTTCTACAAAATTGGATTTGTATATTAAAAGTGTTCCAGTAACTAAATAATGTTAATGTGTAGCATGTTATCTCTCGGCACCAGAGAGATAATCCAATCTTTTGTGACACTTTGTCCTCCCTTGAGGACATTTTTTTCATTGCTTTATTAGAGAGAAAGTAAGAGACAGAGGAGAGGAGAATAAGAAACATCAATGCAAGAGAGAAGCATTGGCTGGCTGCCTCCTGTGCGGGCCCAGACCAGGAACTGAAACCTGCAACCTAGGCGCATGCCCTAAGAATTGAACCTGCGACATTTCAGTTACGTGACGACACGCCACCCAACTGAGCCACACTGGCCAGGGCTGTTTTGTGACATTTCAAAATCTTATACCTCTCTTCCACAGCTTTGTCTATCATAGAGAGTCTTATCTCCTTAGGATTATATGTATCTCTTAAACATACATATGTACACACACATATATATGATTTATATATCAAAAGATTTGTTATTTTTTGGACTTAGAAAAAACTTTATTCCAAAAAGAATTACCAAAAGAAGCATGTGAACTCGAACATTTAACAGGTTATATTTAAACTCAGTCACAAAACTTAAAATATCAAACTAAAGCAGCTTTATGTGCTTAAGTTTGATTATTATTAAAACTTATTATTAAAGTTTTAATAATAAAACTTTAAACATGTTTCTACAGAAACATGTAGAGGCTTCATCAGGATTTTGGAGCCACACAGGCAAGCAAACATTTAATATTAAGCAAAAAAACCAGCATTCAAAACTAAAATCCTCAGATTTAAGGAAAATGCCTATTCAAGCCTTTGATACACATCTATATGCACACAAGAAAACAAAGAGAATTCTTTTAATTAGGAAGAAATCAAGTCTTTATTCAAGTGTGATCTTCTGCTTCGTTTTTATTTGGAATGCATACCCCTCACACTCCAGTATTTCATCGACACTGAACCAGTGTTGGTCAGCATGATTGGCCTCTGTGAATTCCTCTAGATCCCAATTCACACATCCTGTCTACCACCATCCATTATTCCCTTACATGTTGGCACAGCCTTCTGAGCATTACCACTGTAATCGAGCTGGGAAATTTCAGGTTACCGAAGATGATTATATATACACAATTCTGTTTTACTACACAGTTCACAATATACAGCAGGGGATTATATAAAGATTAGATAAAGGTGATTATTGACTATTGAGACAAAAACATCAATTTTGTCTCTAACACAAATAAAATAGACATACAAATTTGTCTCCGTATGGAGGTTGTGCTTACTGTGTGGGCAGCCCTGAGGGCTCGCACACTGTGGGTGCGTTAAATCTGGAATGTACGGCATCCGTGAGGTCAGACGTGAAGTACAGGGAGCAAAACCACAAATACTCTGCACTCGTGAACAGTGGGTCACATATGGAACAGAAGGGCCACTTTTAAAGCTTTTAAAATAGTTATTCAATTATATTCGTGTTTTCAAAATTATTACTGTACTAGTTTACACAATAGTTAGAATCTCTTATTTATTAGTAATGCATGTAGACTCATTTTAAACTTTAGACAAAGCTGTTGGCCACCGCAAGTTCTGTTACGTGTTTTGTAAAATTTAACAAGTTTATAGGACAACACAAAATCATCTCTGGCAATATATTTGCAGTTTGGTCTTCAAAGATTGCAAAAAGTGATGAAGAAATCTAAAACTATTATGAGTCAAAACCATTAAAATATTTATTGTTTTAAAATGCCACAAATTTGAAACAGCTAGAACCAAAGCATCCTCCTTCAAATTTCTCACTTCACTTGTATTTCACAAAAGTGCTTTGGAACTTAGATTTCTATCTACCAGCTGCATTGAGTGCGGAAACAGAAGGAAATCCTGTGGGACCGAAGCTCTTGGAGTCCATTGCCAGGGGCATGGCATGACCTCAGGCTAACACACCTGCCACACGCTGAGAAATTAGACACACCCAGGGGGACACTGGGACATGCACACACAAATGAGGGGACCAGGCACCAGAGTGCCGTTTTTGTTTATTTCTGAAAGAGCTGCTTCAAATCTTAACTCTATTTGGTAGGCCAAAGGATGCTACTCACATTTATTTAGTGACATTGTTTTCTGAAGTTCTTACATCTGCACCTCTATCACTAAAGTAAACTGCCATCTCTGGCACAACGTTGTCCAACAAAGTGGTTGTAAAGCTCCTAAGTTTGATTACTACCTGACAAATGCTTGCTAATACTTCCTAACTGGTTTGCTCGGAAGAAGGATGTTCACTTTATTTGGCCAGCCATACTGCATGAAGAACTAACATCTTTTTTAGTTGCCCAGAAACTAAGTCAACTACCAATGGAGACCCTGATTTTGTTTTGGTCAGTATGTGCACATATTCATATGCAATTATGCAGAGCAATGAAAAACCCATAATAAGGAAACTAACTACTCAGCGATGTCAGATGCTGGAAAGAATTTTAACTACATAATATATACAGATGTAGGTTTTTAAAAGAGAAACAACTTTTCTACGATGTTTTGTATGTTTTGTTAGTTATTCAATTGGTGTGTAAATAATTTTGTCTTATTTATCTGGAAAATATTTAAAAAGCTGATTCTTCTGACAAGTAAGTTGTTGTTAGGTAAGGAATAAGTAAGCTATCCAGTTTCTTGAAATTTCTACCAATTTCTAGAAATTTAAAATTAACATATCAAATATTTTTATTTAGGTCTTATCCTTTCAAATGATCTGTTTTAATGATAAAATGGCAAAAGTGGGTTCTCAAAAATGTAAAAATCCTAATAGAAGTCTCTATTTCCAAGAATAAAATAACAAAAAAATAAAGCAGACACTGTCAGGTGAAAGCATACTTGAGTCCTCTACCCCCAACGTTTGGAAGCATAAAAAAACCTGTGATCCTATTAGAATTCTAAAATAAAATTTTGCGGAAGTGTTTCTTAAAGGAGCTTCAAGAGAATAGGACACTTGAATAAATCAAACTGCTACTCAAAAGGAAAAAACAGCCAAATTTATTTGTTAATTTGGCAACAATAATTCAAAGAAATTGAGCTGAACAGTTTGATCTGTATGCAGTTAATATGAAACCTAACAGGATGAAATGCCTATAACAAAATTTGTCTCCTCATCTTTTAGTAATGAAATAAGTAAAATTAACATAAGAATGTTTTAGACAGGTTTGTGGTCACATTAAGAACTAAACATAAAACTTTCAAATTTGAAGGCAAAATGGCAACTTTTATAAGCTTATTGAATCTACCATGTCTAAAAATCAATAATTTGGTTCATGACTATTCTAACAGGTGCTTTGTTTCAAAGCTAATACAAGCAATTTATCATGAAAAGCTTAACACCTATTAAGCTCTCTTCTTCTCTGTCCTGCTCCATTGTCCCCTTGTGTATGCTTGAGTTTAGCAGACTACCATTTGAAATTCCGTGTAAGAGCAGAGAAGCAATAAATGGAGTAATAAAAGTAAGCCTGAGAATTCAAGGAGTTCTAAGAACCTTTTCACTGGCTGATCATTGTCATTTAAGTTTTAATACAGAAGGTTAAAAACTTTGGGAAAAAAGACCATCTTGATTAAGAGTTTCCTTCTCAAAAGCCATCCATCAGACAGCTGTTAAACAGGCAATGAGCCTAATGTTCTCAGGTCACGATAAATAAAAGCAAGAAACCCCAAACCCTTAAATTTTCCTGTTGAAACCTTTTATTCTGAATTTACTGATGCTTAAGAAAAACTGCTTTGTCTATAATTCATTGTGCCCTAAACTTATGACACCAATTGTACTTGGTCAATTAGGAATGAGGCCAGACTGCATTCTTTTTAGGTCTAGTCAGTTAATAAATGTCATTTAACTGATGATTTCTTTCATGTAATCATTAACAAGAACTCCTAAGTCACACTGATTATGCCCCAAGAGGTGAGGGACCAATGGCAGTTCAGATGGGTTCCTCTGAACAGATTTGTTAGTTTCCTGTCCTATCCTAACTAGAATTTTTGGAAAACCTTGAGAAAAGACTGAAATTTCCCACCAATCCAAGAAAGACTGCATGTGAGTTTTTAGAACATTATTTGGATAAAACAAAATTCCCAATGTGGCACTCAATAGACTTCCACAGATAAAATCATCAACCAAATGAGCACTGTGAACTGTTGTAGTAGACAGATGCTGCCTATGAGAGCCTGAAGGCAAAAAATCAAAAAGCATTAGTGCCCTGGCCAGGTGGCTCAGTTTGCTGGAGTTTGACCTGTACACCAAAAAGTTGCAGGTTCAATCCCCAGTTAGGGCATATACCTAGACATATCTAGGTTGCAGGTTTGATTCCTGGTCAGGGAGTTGGGGTGAGTACGAGAGGGAACCAATAAATGTTTCTCTCTCTCTCCCTTTCTCTCTCTGCAGAATCAATAAGCATAGCCTTGGGTGAGGATTGAAAAAAAAAACCCACATTGCTGAATCCATTACAGACAAGAGAAGGTATCAAGCCTCGATAATAGTCTCCGGTTCCATGGCACTTTAGTGCCTTATAAAAGCCTGCAAAGTGTTTGCAAATTTGTCATGATGCTTCTGATCTTGAAGAAATGTTTAAACTCTTTCCAGTAGAGTGGAAATTACTTTTGTTGTCCCTGCAAGCATTGCTGTCATGTCTGGGTTGCAAAATTTGGGGCACTGATATGCTTACAGAGAAGGCAAGATGAATCCTCATACAAATGTTGATACCAATAGCCTGGTGGCAGATCCCCTGCCCCTGGACAAGATGGCAACAGGAGAAAGTATTGTACTTAGCACATGGAAGGCTAGTGAGACACTTGGATGGGGAAGAACCCTACTACTCTCTTCTGGTACCTGATTGGGAGCAGAGCCAGGGGAAGGCAGGTACATGCACCATAGAAGTCAGAATGGTGGTAGGAGGAGGTGCAGACCTGGAGAAACAAACCTGTCAGTCTAGCTTGGAGCCAAGAAGGGATTGGTCAGGGGACAGATTCTACAGGAGTGTGCTGAGGTTTGGGAAGTTATTTGGGCATTTTGAGAAAGCACCTGGCCCCTCTCATGCCCCAAACTAATATAATTGCAAGGGACCTCTCTTACCCACCTCACGAATGTACTGGGTGGTGCATTCACAGGATCTGCTGGCCCTGGAAGCCACATGACCAATGTCAGTGCCAGCCCCACATGAAAGCTCCAGAGGAAGCCTGAAACTGGACAGTAGCTAAGAAAAAAGATGAGCTGCCCACATGGCCACTCAATGGCTATCTGCAGTTCCCAAAGGATATTACTTTATGCAGGAGAAGGAACTCCGGACGCCACCTTTGGTTTTGGTCTGGCTGAGGATGGCTTTTCCTCTGGGTTTCCCAGAGGGGATGGGCTTTCAGACAGGAGTCTTCTATTCTCCCAAATAATGCAGCATTTGAATAAAAATGTATTTCCTTTCTCACCAGACTCTGTCTGTAGAATTTGCCTATCGGCTATGGCAGGCAGCTGAACCACACTTTGTTTTGGTAACGTCACTTCACAAAAACCTTATTTTTCTTTAATCTGCCTTTCATTTGGATTTATTCCCTTTGATGCAAACTGACCTCACCCACTGCCCTGACATACCTCCTTCTCCCTTGCTTAATCATTAAGCTCTCAGGACAATGATATTCTGGTCAGTATCCGGTAGTTGTAGGAACAAGGTCCTGGGTCTATTGACTAGAGAGACAGAGTTTTCAGTCAAACTAAAAAAGTATCTTGGCCTCAGTTGTGTTTTATCTCCAAACCCAGGAAAGCAGAACTATCCCACAGAACAAATCCTTTTGAAAACATGCAGAATGACTCTATGGCTGACACAGGACCAGACGCAATGGTCAATTACCCCTTACCCTAGTACAAAACAATGAGTAGAGACCACAACCCTACCTCCTTTAGCCACCATGATTAATAATTTTTCTCCTGTACAGTCCCTCCCATGGAAGCCCCTGGGGAGCCAGGTCTTTGAGCGTTAGTTCTCCTGTGACTTTGGGAATGGCCCCATTTCCTCCGTTAGTAAATCCTTACTTTCTTGATTGCAGATACTTGGCCATGTCTCACTGGGCTTTGATGTATGCGGGCAAATAGACTCCTTCAGTCTGGCAACACATACATGCCAGTGTAGTTGCCTTCTGTATGAATGGGGGGAAATTCCACAATATGTTTCAAAATACATCCCTCCTCAAGTGGAGCACTGCAGCCCTGGCTTTGATTCTATACAGTTGTTATGGAGAGAAGACCTTCTGAATGGGGAAATGTGATTGCTATATTGTTAAAAGCTACACAGCAGCCATGCAAACAATTTTTTATTTCACCAACATTTGTAATTTGAGGTGATGAAACTGAGAAAATGACCCACAGGTCTGGCTGCCCACCGCCACAAAAGTCAAACTCATGAGGCAGGTTCTGGTTGAGAAGAAAAGGGGTTTATTCAGGAGTGAGCATTGCAGGCTCATGCCTCCAAAACCATCTCAGCATCTCAGGTGTCCTGACTAGGTCATATAGGGGAACTATGAAGAGGGCAGAACTAAGGAATTTCTGGTGATGTGCAGGTTCTCAGCTCTGCTTTCAGGGGGTTTCATTGTTGTCTCCTGCATGTGTCATCATGCAGTGTCATCGCTCCTTCTCCAGTTCTACTGAGGATGTTCAGGAGCAGGACGTGCAGGCAGTGTTCTGCTGTTCTGGTGAATTGCTGACTCTTGTCCTGTTCTTGTGGTCATGTTACAGAACAGACCTGGGGGTGGTGGTGAACAATATACTATTACCGAAAGGATCCTCCCTTTCTCTTTGGGGGTCCCCACTCACCTACTAGGTTCTCCTTGCCCCTGCCAGAGGAAAGACGTCTCTCAATGCCAGAGACTGGTGAAAAGGAAAGGAATTATTTATTTAAAAGTTGTACAGACTTAGACTAATGACTTAATGTCTTCATTAAAATACTAAAGTCCTTTAGAATACCCACAGGTGCACGCAGTCCTTCCTTCTCCCTCTGCCCAGTCCGGGGTACCGTATCTCAGGAAAAGAAGTAGAAGTCTGGGATTCAGGCTCCCAGCACCATCAGCTGTGTTGCCACAACAAGGTCCCCACTCTGCCAAAGCAATATGGTCCTCTCCTCCCTATTCTCCGCCAAAGCCGTGTGATCCTCTCCTCAGTATGGCTGCCTGCCTGGGCTTAAATCCCAGCACCAGTCTTCCTCTGCAGCCCCATTTCTGACTCTTCCTATAATCAGTTCCACCTGCCAGCATTTCCGTATTCTTTCAGCTTTACTGGGCTGCCATAGTAAGTCTGGGCAGGTGTGGCCCCATAGCATGGAGCCAATCTTCTCCAAGCTCTCATGAAGGCACTGCAACCAGGGGGAGTTTCTTCCCAGTAACATCTTGGGTGGAAGTCACTCCCATCTCCCTGGCTCAAAGCATGCCCACAGCTATTTTAACAAATCTATGAAACCAGTTAAAGGTTATAGATATGTTAAATGACCTTGCCAGAGGTTAGCTGCACAGCTGTTGCCATATAAAACAGCTCTGAATGGCCCTGCTCCATGTGTCCCTTCCCCCAGCTCAGGCTTGTGTGGGTAAGGACATCCTATATATATTTTTCTAATATTTTCCTGGACACCTTGAGTTCTGGACCCCATTACAAATCCCTATTTGGGGCACCCCTCTTGGCTGCACCCTGTTACAGTCAGGGTCATTCTTTGGTCAGGCAGGAAATACAACTGCTGATGTCTACAAAATACTCATGAAGAAGCTATTAATATGTGACTTTTCTATGAGTCTGTTAGTACGATCTATTTTATAATCACTACTTGATTAGTATATTATGTTTTTCCCCCAATCTCTGTTATAGTGATATATTTCATTTTGAAGATGTTATGATGAACAACCTCTTTCATGAGCTTCTGAATCCACTATGTGGCTTAAGAGTTTTCTTCATGAAGGATTGTTTTAACCCTTACTTGTGAAGAATTATGACAATACAATTGCAGGCTCAAAGTCTTTCTTGTCACACCATCTGGGCCTGGTATTTTGAGGAATGATAGCTTTTGGAAAACATTAACAATTTCTTCTATTGTTAATGGTCTATTTGGTTCTCTCTTCTGGAATCAGTTTTGAGAAGTGGGTTTTCCATCCCTCCAGGCTCCCAACTTCATGCCCATTAACTGCTGGTCAGCAGATTGGTGAGTGTGCCCAAGATTCGGTATGCTAATAAGCCTTATCTATAAGGCAGGAAGAATGAATCAAAATTAGAGCCAAGTTGGTAATAAAAAAATGGCACAGTCACTCATATTGTCCAGGACAATGAGATGTTTGGATATTTTTGTGGTTTGAACAATGTTCACATTTTGTCTGTGTTTAAAGATGATTACAAAAAGTACAAAAAGATAACATCAACTTGCTGGGGAGATTATAATGAACTGAAGAAAAATACAATACAAGGTTTTTCAGTGTCAGAAGTTTTTTAAAAAAGAAGCAGTTGTGACTCATATATTTCTTGTAATTATTAGTAACGGTTTGAGAGCAGAACATGTAGGAAGACTACTTGTAAAGGATATTATAGAAATATTGTGATACAGCCAAACTCCCAATCTGTTTCAATATATGACACATGAATTGTTTCTTCCCACACCTTATCTCATAGCTAGAGTGTGAGAACTGTTTCCCTCTATTATATATTCTGTAGCCTGACAGTCAACTCAAGGGAGAAGGTCTAGTTTTATAGGAAGGCCTGGTTGCTGCTGCTGCTTCTGCGAAATGTTCTATACCAGGGCTTACTCCACTTAGTCTGAAGACTGTACCTTCCTTTCTCAGGTAATGTCCTGGAGCATCAGATCAATGTGCAGAAAGCCCAATTTATCTCTTCCTAGTTAAATTATGCATGGAATATAGTGTTAATTGGCTTCATGGGCTGCACAATAATGGGAGAGGAGACTTGAAATGGGGCTTATTTTGTGACTTTTCCTCAGGATTTCTGCTCCTTAAATGACCTTATGAATCTATATATCTTTTGTTTTGTTTTCATGTTTGCTAAATATATCATTTTGTGGCAAGTGATAACTCTAAGGTTATGATATTTTATATTTCTTTTGGGTTTTCTACATAATAAAGATAAATAACATTTTGAGTATTGGTTGTAGGTTCCAACTTCTTTGAGAATTGAGTTGAAAGATGGGGTTTCTTCTTATGCATTGTCACCCTCCCTTCCTCCACAACCCCACTCTCCATCCCACCACATTTTTCCTTGGTGTTGCCTGTTGCTGCTTCCATGCACTTCTCTCTAAACTTAGTGATCATAAGTAACGCTCGAGGTGTTTGCTGCTTATGTTCTTTCCTCCATTTCCCTTGTGCACATTTATTGGAGAAATAATGAGAAGCTACAACATTCTAGATTCTTTTCAACATCTCTTAGCTGGCACTTTTCCTTGTTTAAATGCTATTAATACATATTGACTTGCTTATTTTGGTATTTAAAATAACTTTTATTAGGTATTGGGAAACTGGGACTCAGTTTCATTCCTTTATCTTTATTCTTTGTTTAAAAAATAAATACATGTAATGGATATTTTTAAATTTAACTATATTTGTTTAATAGCCAAGATACTTATTTTAAAGTTTCATAACTTCTAAATTTCATTGTTTAAATATTTATATACTATAAACATTTTCTTTTTTAATTTCACTTTTACCATATTTTTAATTATATTTATCCCCCTAAACTTTCTTCCACCTCCACCTACCCCACTCCCTACAACCACCACACTGTTGTCTATGTCCATGAGTTCTTTCTCTCTTTTATTTTTGTTTCAATATTTATATATTATAAACATTTTCTTTTTCTATTTGAAACCGTATTTTATTTCAAAATGTGAGTGGTAGTTAGTATTATAACGCAGGCGTCTGAATATCAATATAAAACATGTAATTTAATTATTTTACCTGATAAATTTTCTTCCTTTCTCTCTTCCTCTTCATTACTTTGGGGTTTTTTTTCTTCATTGCTTCCTTTCTACTTTTCCCCTTACATTTTTCCTACTTCCCACTTACCAACGTTTATTGAACACCTATTATATCCCTCATGATTAAAGTTACAAAATGGAAAAGTATATGTACAAAAAACTATAACTGGTTGATTGTGAGAGCCAACTATCTATTCACAATGAATAGAAAAATATGTAAGAACACATATGCCTGTCATTAATTAATTGATTTGTGGATGTATTTGTTTTATTTAAAAAAAAAGTTTATTGTGACCTCTTCCCTTGTAGGTTTGATAGCTGGGTCTCTGAAATAAATTAACAATAAGCAGATTAACAGGAGGAAATTTATACAAATTTAATAATTTTTAACATATACATGCCCAGGGATATCACAGGAAAAAAGTGAATACTCAAAAAACTCGTAAAATTTGAAAGGTTGTTTACCATCTTACCAGGGGAAGGGGAGGAAGAAGGGACATACTGGCCTCTCAGGGGAGAGAGAATGATTTTTGGCAAAGATGAATGACCCCTTAGAAGAATGAATGGGACATGTGATACTTTTGTTATGAAGTTTATCTGGCTATGTTGTGTGCTTCCCATTTTCTCTCCTGTTGGTGACCACTTTGTGTGGTACCGGAAATTGTAGCCCTGTGCAAGCCAGGCCTTGAATAAGGGCCTGTAAGTCTTGACCACAATGCTGGGAATGCTGGGAGGCAGGCATGACCTGGTGCTAACACCGAGGGTTCCTGTAGGAAATCTGGCCTAAAGAACACATTGTATCCTCTGAAGCTTGCTCTGCTACACCTCTGATAATGAATAACCAGGTGTTTAACTTCCAGGTAGGGAAGAAGGCTCCTGAGCCCTGCCTTAATGACCATCTGGCATCAGTATGTCTGACAGACCCTAACCTGAGGCTGATCCCTGTGTTCCTTCTATTGTTACCTGTAAACAATATCTGTTTTGCATTAACTGTAGCCCTCTAACACTGATTAATGAGCTATGCACGTACGCTGTGTATTCCTGCACATATCGTTCTCAATCAAAGCCTCAGGAGAAAGGACTTCAGGGCTCTTCTCCTCTGAGAGGTTAGCCAGCCTTTGCTCCCCAAGCAGATCTTGCATTGGTAGCCTCATTTCATCTGTGACTCTGGGGGACACTGTGGGGTGGGGTCCCCCACACTCTCCTGTGATAAAAGTCACCTTCCCTGGTTCATGACACTCATTGGGAGGGGACGCATGACAACTGAGCTTCTTTAGAAGGATCATCTTTAGGCAGATAAGGGGAGTTCAGAGAAAGATTCTCCCTCCATTTGTGGTTTATCAAATGCCTTCCAATCAAAATAATCAATATACCTAAAAGGCATATTTTGAGTTGCATGTCCTGTACATCTTTAACTAGAACATGTCATACTGTTCTGTGTAATGAGGATAGTTAATTCCATATATGGACATGCATGGTAAGTAAAATCTTACTAATTTTTTCTTGGTACGTGTGTTGGCAGTGAAATGGCACCAGGTGTTAGACTGGTGGAATTAGACCGGACCTTGATTCAACAATATTGGTACTGGAGTTCTGGCTAAGAAAGAATTCAGAGCCAACCCACACACTGTAAGAAAAAGGTTATTTAGAAAGTCACAGAGTTAGAATAAGTGAGCCATGGAAAGAATGGGCTCAGAAAAAAAGTTACGGAGGTAAAAGAGGGTCCTTGGAGATCAGGAGGAAAAGAGAGGCAAGGAATACACACCTAAGGGAAGGGGGTGGGGCATAGGTGTGCTGCAGAGAGAAACAGAGGGAGTGGGGAAGAGAGAGAGGCAGAAGTAGATAGAGATGTGCTGGGTTCTTCATCCAAAGGTCTTTGAAGGGTAAGGATTTTAGGCGAGGTTTCAGGGAAGGATCTCAATAGAATATTCATAAGCTTTCCAGGTGAGTCCTTTCAGGATGCTGGACTCCATTGATTGGTCCGTGCCAGGGCCCGGAGTCATTAGTCATTGCAGCTGGTCCTGATGTCAGCCATGGCTTTGCTTTTTTCTGATTTGGGGACTGGAGCTGAAACACAACTGAGGCCTAGATATTGTATCTATTGCTTGATGCTTAAAGGAGTAGTCATGCAAGGGCTTGCATGGGAGTCATATGAAGCTATTCTCCTGCCCCTTGTTCCTTCTCTAAGGGGATCTGAAACCAGATGCCTGGTACTACGCCAGGGGTTGAAAGGTCTGAAGAGGGTCTGAACCTCACGGCCAGTGTTATGAAAGGTCAGGGGGCTTAAACCACATGACCAGTGATCTGGCGGCGAGGTTCTTGTTTCCCTTGTTGATTTGCTTGTTTGTAGGCATCCGGGGCTTCCTGCTCTGGTGGCCTTCTGTACCAGGCCCATTGTCCTTGCTCTGCTCTTGTATGTCTAACTGCCTGCCTCACCTGAATACAGTTAATGGGATAACAAGCCAAATGGACATTCTATTAAATTGAAACTGTTACAGAAATTTCCATGTAAGTTAAATGGTAGATTTAGCATGAGTAAATACTTTACTGTTGATTTTAGGTGACGTCTCCACTCTTCTGATCTTTCAGTTCTATGGCTGAGAATTGAAACCACTGAATTATGCCAAAATTAATAGCAATTACCAACTCTCAACAATGGTTAAGGTAAATGCAAGCAGAAATTTTAGTTGATAAATTGTACATAGGAACATTAGATGATAATTTACATCTTTTACTTCAATAAAGTAACTACGTTTTGAATATTATGTGCTTTTTAAAAACATACTTTTCTCATATTCTCTGAATATGTAGTTTTGGTTTAATTTAATTTATCGAGTTAGAATTATGATCAATATGTTTAACTGTTATACCTGAGATATTTTTTCTAACGAAATTGAATTTGACAGATCAAAAATATGTTTATAACTACATTTAATGAGTGTATGAACATGGGGCAATTAGCCCTTAAAATTCTCCATTGAATATAAAATGTAATTATGATTATTGTTTGACAAAGCTAGGTCATAGTTACTAGAATCAAGAGACAAAATGTGAATTTTAGTATAGAGAATTTCAAGATAGATTGAAAATTACTTTTCTTCATGTAAATTACACTTAACAAGTTTATCTAGTCTTTCACATTTCACTTGAACAAAAATCCTGAATTAATTTGATTAATATGAAAATGCTTGTCTAATTTTTCTCATCTCATATTATTATTTTAAATACAAGGACATTGTCAACCATCAACTATCTATTAGCTATTGTGATGTCTCTCTTTACAGTAGACCATTGAAAGTAAAAAGTTGTCTTTTATTAAACATGATCTGGTCTAAAATGTGATGCTCTTAGAATGTAGCCATGTTCTGGATGGCTAGGTTGTTTGGAAACCCTAAGCCGTGATTCCATCGGAGTTTTTCTGATTCAGATAATATTGGAGTTTTTCTGATTCAGATAACATAATTGTATAGCTAATAATTATCTACAGTGCAAATCCAACGGGTGGCCACATCTCCCAGTACTTCCGAGATATGTGAGTGTTGCTATTGCTGGGTCTCAGCTCCTGCTGTTTCTTGGCTCACAGCCTATATAGGTAATTCTATCATTCCAACTTAATGGAGGCTTCCCAAATGTACCTGACATTTGTTTGTTTTGCTTTTATCCTCCTAGAATGTCCTTTTCTGAGAGAATTGTGATGTAACTTATTAAGTACATAGCAGAGAGAAAAAATGTCTGTGTTGGCAGTTTTTATTTAGAAATGGAAATATGTGATAGGGAAAAAGAAAAAAAAAAGGTTTTGCACCACATCCGAATTATTTAACTCACCCTATTTCTTTCTGCAAAGGAAATTAAGTTCATAAACAAAATCGTTTTGAGGCTGATCACTGTGTAACAGTTAGATGAAATAAGTGAAAGATCAGTTTTGTCCCACTGACTGTGCAGAATCTCGTCACCAACTCCGATACATTCAATTTCTACGCTGTGCTCTCAGTACAGACACACTGGATAAATGAAGATATATCCCTTGGATATAGCTGAGGTTCACTCATCTTTTATTTTATCTTCTCTCTATAGGTGGTGATTATATTTTGTGCAGAGCAAACATGCTTCTCGCATTTACAGAAAGTCTGCTGTTTTCCTCTCCGAAGTGATACCACATGTTGTTCTGCTTGTTATTCCTAATCACTGTTGCAGCATTTGCCTGTTTTAATGAAGTGGTGACCTCAGCGATTGTTAATCTAGTGATGGAGTGTTTCCCTGTAGGTTACAGGTACATTTTCTGAACCTCTTGCCTCCAGACTGAATTACAACATGATTGATATTGTAAATATTTTTATTCTTACTAAATTATACACAAATTTTTAATAATGGGAAGTTGTTGCTATAATCCTAATAAAAACACTTTCCAGGTAAGCATGTCAGTAGCATTTGCAGAAATGGCCGTTTTTTTCCTACAGCTCAACCTCTTTTACTGGCATGGAGCTTTTTCAAGACAGGGAGGCCAGGAAAATAAAAGTGTCAGCAGCTTATGCATTCAGACCTGACTCTCAGCTGAATTTCAATGTAAATATACATTATGTAAAAATATTTAAATATGCAGCACATATTTACATTTGAATGTACATTGAGGTGATTTGTATATTAGATTCTGAATATCGGTCATTAAAACCCACTGATTTCCTGGCCTGCTGCTACCAAGCAGAATGATGCGTGCATGTGCATGTGCTCGTTAGTTAGCCATGTGCAGAGGACAGGAAAGGCGACACGCACACACGGTAATCTGCAGGAGGGCTGTCCTGTGACGGCAGCTGGTAACTGGGGCTTGTGGGGGCTGAGGTAAAGGTGTGAGGGAAGATATAGATAAATCTAGAACAAAAATAAGAAAATGGAAAAACTAAGGGCAAAAGGGAACATGCAAATGCGCACTAAATATTGCATCAAATAAACTCAAATTTTCAAGGGAATCAATGGTGACTTTTTAACACCTGCACTTAGAGGAGTCCTCAAGTAGCATGTCATATTCTTCTAGGCAAATAGGTAAATAAAGAATAGAAATTCATTTGTACAACCCAGCTGTCAATGAAAAATCATAAGATATTCTGTCACATGTGTTAATAGTTTGTCGTGAGTGCTCCCTTGTATCATCTTAGTTCAGACTATCTTTGTTTAAAACATTATTTTTATTGTATGTTCTATTATCATTTATTCCCTATACCCTCTTCCACCTCCACACTCCCGACCCCCCGCAAATGCCGCACTGTTGTCCATGCCCATGAGTTCTCTCTCTCTTTTTTTTATTTTCTCTTTCCCTCCGCACCCTCAACTCCCTTTGCAACCCCCAGACCAAGAGCTGTCAGCTCACTATCTACAAGCAAAATAGAGACTCTTAGTTCAGACTTTTAATACTCATCCTATATATTATCCAGGCAGTCGTCTTTCTGTTTTGTCCTGTTTTCAGGTCTGACTTTCCATTATCGATTCTACAAGCTTTGTACATTTGTATCTAAGCATTTTACATATTCTATATACTATGTGCATTTCTTTCCGTGCACAAATCTGATCATATAATGTCCCTCTTTAAAAAAATCCAGTGGTTCCCCAACCCATTGCCTTCATCAACAAATCCACACTCCTTTAAATGTTTTTTTAATCTCCTGCCCATGTGTGTGTCAGGTCTCAGCTCCCGAATCCTGTGACTCACACCCTGTACGTAATTCAGTCATTCCAAATTACTTGATGCTCTGATGTATCTGACTCGTTTTGTTCTATTCTCCTACAATGTCCCTTTCTTGTTTAATCATGTGAGTGAATCCTGTTTTCCCCTTGAGGTTCAGGTCACGGATGATCTCCTGGGAAAACTTTTGTCCCCAACCTCTCAAGCACGTCCACACTGCCACATCCCTCTTCCCCAGGCTCCCTGGCAGAGAGAGGCATCAACAGAGGGTGAAGGTATAATAGGTTCAATAAAGTGTTTCCATGTTGAACTTTATCTGAGACCTGTGTTCCCAGAAGGCAGTGGTGGTGGAGAAACCTCCGACCCCCTGCTGTTGGTAGAGGACCATCCTGCCCTCACACGTTTCCATGAGACCCATCTGCACCTTCCTCACATGAAACCCTTCTCCATCCTCCTTCTTGACTCCTGTAGTTTATAAAACCCCATGTTTTCTCCACCTTTTTTAGCAATATTTTTCGTTAATGAATGTTGTCTCTATTGCAATAGCCTGAATACAGTCATCTTAGTTGTCCTAGGCATTTTATCTTTCACACAGAGCAACTTGGGCCTTGCCAGTGAGTTCATCAGAGTACTTGTCATGTTTTACTGTAACCTTTGATTTGCTTGTCTGTCATTCTAGTTAGATTTAGCATTTCTGGGAGGTGGAAAATATCTTGTTTACATAGTATCACATGTACACAATGCAGTGCTAGGGTACACATAGCAGGTGACAAATGGACCTTTGATGGTTACTAAGTGAGAACTTGCTATATGTTCATTCTTTTACTAGAGGAAGAACATTCAGGCTGCCACTCTTTCCTGTTGGTGTCGTTTTGGAAAGCTTAATCAGGCCTGGGATACAGGCTCATGCCATCTCCTGAAATGATTGCAAGAAGCTTCACTTCTACTGTATACACAAGAGGCAATTACAGCTATTTACTAAAATCTCTTGTGGTTTATAGATGATTATTATATAGGAACATAACTGTCATAGATATCATTCATTAAATATCAGAGTCACATTGTGTTGGGATATAAATGAGAAAGGCTAATGTTACATTTAAAAGGCACTGAATGTATGGTAGATTTGAGGAAGTGTGAAAGAAAGATGTTTTCAGAAATCTAATTTCTGGAGAATTATACAAAATAGTGGGAATTTAAACTTCAGGAAAGATACATCATACTGAGACAAATACAACCTTAGAAAGCTGCAAACTGTTTAGAGTTAAAAAACAAGATGATGATCTGTTGGTTTCTATATCCATGAAGAAAGTAAGAAAGAATTAAAAATGAAGAATTGGGTTGGCTTACACTGTGGAATATTCACTCAAGCTCATTGAGTGTCATTTGTACTTTGGCAATTCATATACAGTGACAATTCATACACAATTCTGGGGTTTCCATATTTGTAATAATGTATAGGTTACCATGGCACACCAAGGCATACATTGTGTGAGAGTTGGCTTCTGTCCAGAAGGCTTACCTATTACTGAGTGAACCTGGCTTACCACACAGAATTTGGGTCTCAAGTTATCATGGTGAGTGCACCCACACTCTTCAAGTCAGACACCTAGCATACAACGTGGCAAATGCATTTGCGACTCTGTGTGGGTGTCTCTGATTGATGTATTATCCTGGAAAGTACTCCATGTGTTTTTTTTTTTTTTTAGTAGAGACATATATAAGAATACTTGCAGCTCCGAATATAGAATGGCTCTGTAGAATTTGATTTTTAAATGTAAAATTCACGTACTGTGAAATAAATAGCTCTCAGTGCAGTGAAGTGTGAGTTTTGACAAATGCATAACCATGGAACCCAAGCCCCTTGCATCATCTGAGAAACAGATTCCAGTGGGATTAGATGTGCAAGAAATTTACTGATGGAAATGCCTCTGAAGGGGATGAAGGGACAGGTCAGGGAAGCAGGGATGACTGACATCTATGAAGAGAGAGTTAGAAATGCTTGGGTAGACCAGTGATTTTCCACCAGTGTTATGACTAATGTTTTTGGCTTCTCTATGAAACCTTTGCCTACCCCAAGTTCATAAAAATGTTCTCTTATTTTTATAAATACAATTTATATTTGTATTTTATATTTATATAAATATAATAAAATTATTTTATGTAAATATTTTATATATTTGTATTTGCATAAATAAAATTATATATTTATTTGTATAAATGTTTGCCTAAGTTCATGAAACTATTCTTTTTGGGTTGATGACTATAGCCTTTAGGTCAACCGCCTGCTTTCCTAACCCAGGTTTTACAGGAACACGACCGGGCCATTCACTTATTTGTTGTCCATGGCTGTTTCTGTGTTGTAGTGGCACAGCTGACTATTTCTGACAGAGAGAGTACGGTCCTAAAGCCTCAGATATTTAGGGTCAGCCCTTTGAAAGTTTGCTACCCACTGTTCTAGAGGTTTCACAGTTTTAGATTTTATGTTCCTGTGAGTGATCTTTAGTTAATTTTTTAGTTAGTGTGTGGTCTGAATAGTATTGAAACTCATTCGTCTATTTGCCTGTTAATGTAGCACATTTTACATGAATTTATGTTCACACCTAATACGTAGGTCATTATCTAGTGACATTGTACATGTGACTGTATTTGAACTTTGGTTCTGCATATTGGAAGACAAAGTGGGGGTCCAATACAAGTCTTAAAAATAATAAAAATGTTTTAATATAGAATTCATTACAAATTACATTATAAATCTATGATTTCTACCCAGAGAACTTAATACTTATGTTGCCACCCCACCCATATTCTGTTGCTGTTCTTAATAGTTGTAATATTTGTGTATGATTCATATAAATCATACCTTTTATTCTTTAGTATCTGATTTATACACAACATCTACATGTACTGCAATTTTTCTAATAAATCACAGAAATTCAGCTAATTGTTAATATTTTTTCAGAGAAGATATGAACATAATGTAAACACCTTGAAATCCAATGCAACTTTTCCTTTCAAATAGAAAAAAAATGAGGTGAGCAGAAGCATTAAACTGTTATTGACTGGAGGGCTCTTTAGCAATGTGGAAAAGTGCTTAGCCATTAGAAATCTGGTTTAGTAACCTGTAAAACAAACTTCATTAATGTGTGATACGTTTTCTTCCTTTGTGGATTTAGGGTTGAATTTTGTGCTCAGGTAAGCTATCTGTACTGAAGTTTCCTTTTAAAATTCGCCTATTTCTCCATCTTTCTTTATCCTACATTAAGTATATGCGTTTTATGTATATTAATTTCCATATGTATATTAGTTTTTTAAAGCAAAGTTTTAAATTTTCTTACATTATCTTCAATAAAGCAAAGAATATGCAATGTCATTTCCTTCATTTCCTACCATCCCTACTTCTTTCACAAAGATGTCACCAATGTATGGGAAGGTCGAGAATGTGTCATTGTGTTGGTCTGGGGGTGCACTTGACCAGGATCTACTGAAAAATGTTTGCTTTATCTGATTCCTGGGATTTCCTCCCCCCTCGGTCTGCTACTAAGTATTATAGCTGGTATTACTGTATTAGCTTGCTAGGCCTTCATAACAAAGTACTACTTCCAAAATACAATGATAACAGAGGCATATAATTAACATTTCTATTCCAAAAGGCATAAATCAAAAGGAGGGAAGGCATTATATCTCCCACACAAGTGTGAAACCTAGCAGGGACAATTTCATCAGTTTTAAGGCTTGAGAATGATTCTCTTTGTCTTTTTGCCCACCAGAGAAGTGGCCTTGTCTTTGGGCCCATCAGTGTGTTGGTCTTGCCCCTTCTGCCCCAGGCCTGGCTCTCTGAAACCAAGGAGGTTGCCCAGTCTCTGGAACTGAGGAGAGGGTAGCTCCCCCAACCCACTAGCCCTGTGCCCTCTGGACTGCTGGTGAGAGTGACAACCCTGCTGACATTTGAGATGCCTTTGGGGTCTTTCTTCCAGATTCTTGATTAATAAAACATGTTTGTAGCTGGACAGTTTAATCAGCTCATCCTGTAGTCTGACAGCCTTCTTTTATTTCTTCCCACCCCTGTCTTCTTCAGTCTTTGTTTCTGCAGAAATAAATCCTCAAAAGCCTTGTTGGTCTCCCATGCCATTCATGGGCACCCAGACATAAGATCAGAGGGCTGTCCACAGGTCTTTTCTGGATTACTGATCTCCATTTCTGGCTGCTGCAGAGGTGGTTGACTGGACCCATGAGTAACACGGCAATCTCTTTAGCAGGAGATTTTCCAGCCATACTCTTGTTCACTGTAGAACATGCCTTCTCATGGTTTGCTATAGGGCATGCTGACAATTTTCTAAACCTGCAAGTTCTGGTTCCCTTTTGACTTAGTTCTTTATTTAGTTTCTCTCTCTCCTGTTATATTTTTAATCTAAGTAGCAAGGAGAATCCAGGATGCACCTTCAATATTTTGTTTAGAAATCTCCGCTGCTAAATATCCAAATTCATAACTTACACATTCTACTTTCCATAAAACACTAGAGCATAATTCTGCCAATTTTTTGACACTTTGACACTTTATATCACTTTTCCTTAGTTTTCAGTAATATGTTTCTCATTTCTTTGTGAAAATTCATTAGCATTGTCTTTGGTGTCTATATTTCTTCCATCTCTTTAAGGCAAGTTAGACTTTTTTCCAACATGCTCCTCTAAACTCCTTTAGCTCCTCCCCATTACTCTCTTCCAAAGCCACATCCAGATTTTATGTATTTGTTAGAGCTGCACCCCACTGCCTACTTTCAAAATCTATTTTAAGTTTGCTGCCATAACAAAGTACTTGACACCGAGTGGCTTTAAAATTCAGAATTTTATTTTCTCACAGTCTGGTGGTTAGTTCCAAGATCAGCTTGGGGTTGGCTTCTCCTAAGGCCTCTCCCCCTGGCTTGCAGAGACCATCTTTTCTCTGTGTCTTTACATAGTCTTCTATTTGTATGTCTTTTTCTCAGTTCCCTCATTTATCACCCTTCCAGTCATACTAGAGTAGGGCTGACCCTAAGGACCTTATTTTATTTAAGTACCTCGTTGTGTTAAAGGCCCCTTTTCCAGATACAGTCATAAATGGAGGTACTGGGGTTTAGGTCTTCAACATCCTAATTGTGGAGAAAAAAATTTAACCTTTAACAATTACCATTGTTACCTAACATTTATTTCAGATCTCTGGTCCTTGATAATTCCTTAAGTACTGCTGGCTCAGCAGATACTTCTGAGTCTCTGCTTTTGCGCCTTACCAAATGCCTGCCTTAAGTGATTCACTTCATGCTGTGGGGTTCCAGAATGAGTCTCCCTAGAATGTTCCCCTTTGGTGTGTTAATGGCAACTTGAGCCACAGGCCCAAGAAAAACCTCTGCTCCTCCCTCTAACTACCTTGAAGAACCTGAATTTGGGGCTTTGCCCATAAAAGATTATCAGAGATCATTTCTTTTGACCTACCTATAAGGCAATGAAAATTTCTATTTACTAAATGTCTGTTGTTCTTATCATCCTTCAATGACCCTTTAAAGCCCCCAACTTGCATTAGCTTACTTCCATTTCAGGATGGACTGAGATATAGCTCACCCCCCATTTCTGTTTCTCAAAGTCTCCTGCATGGGGATCTCTGACTCTCTCATGTACAGTGAGGTTCCCATACATATGTGTCTATTAAATGTGATTATTTTATCTTGTTGATCCTCCATTTTTTAAAGGACTTTTAAAAATTTATTGATTTGTGTGAGAGGAATGGGGAGAGAGGGAGAGAGAGAGAGAGAGAGATCAACCTATTGTTCTACTAGTTTACGCATTCATTGGCTGACTTCCCCTGTGTGCCCAGATAGGGGATCAAACCCTCAACCCTGGTGAAACAGGATGATACTCTAACAAACTGAGCTACCAAACCAGGGCCTGTCTCATATCTACTTGATTATATAACCATATTTTATTGAGGCTCCAGTTTTTCCAATGGGAATACAAGATATCCATGCCTAGCAATATCAGTATATCCTTACCAGACGGGTCTGGGATCCAGGTGTTTGGAGCTTGATTCAGCCAATGAAAATTAAAAGAATATGAAGAAACATTTTCTGATTTCAATTTCCTTTTATATAGTTACTTTTTTGTAATTAATCTCACCTCCAAAATTGCATACACAGCTATATGAGCCACCAGATGGCTTATTGTGAGGTTATTTAGTAGCTTGCATCTTATTTTGAGGTTAATGATTATAATTCTCAAGGTGCAAGAGAAATTGAACAGGATGCCGTTTCCCTGCTAAATAGATTGTGATTAGAAAACAAGGCTAATCTGGGCCAAGCTGGAAGACTAGTGCTAGACGAAATACACAAATTGCTTTTCAGTTTCACAATGCAGTCCCTTTCTTAAGCTCTGTGCTGCTTTGAAAGGCAAAAATATATAATAACACAAGTCAAATTTTTCTGGTTTGCTGTTCTTCAGTTTTAAATTAATCAAATTGGGAGAGGCATAGTCCTCAGAATTTCCCAAAATATATTCTACAGGTTGAAAATTTTGAATCCCATTAATAGATATATTTTACAGACTGATTTCCATGACCAAATAAGTTTTGGAATTCTGCATTAAATAGACATAAAAGTTATAATTATTATTATTAATGTTTCCATATAGTGTACCTCCAAAAGTATGCAACATTCCAAAATTTATTTTAGCAAGGCCACCATTTTCCCAGAACATATTAGAAGTCGGTAAAAGGACGCCGTCTCAGGTTTCAGTGAATTCAACATTTTGGGAAATGTTGCACTAACTCGTCTAGTCACGTGGCTCGCTGATAAAGCCTAGCAAATGATAGGGTTACGTCAATAAATGTTATCAGGGAACAAAAGGGTATTATAAAATGTTTAAATGTCAAATCAACTTATTTTGTCAATGGTATAATTGTAAGTAATTAATTGGCTTATTTCCAAATCTAAAAAGGGGCATCAAATATACTTTAAAACTGGGACAATCTATAAAAACTGAGTAGTAAAGCATGGTTTTGATTGAATTACTTACACACATAAAACTTGGTAAACTTCAGGCACATTTACAAACTTATAAAATATCAATGGTTTAAAGATGAAGAGTGAATATATGATCTATCAAAAATGCTGTTTTTATAAATTTTTATTCATCTTAAAATGTAATATTTAAGACAACATTGACAGATTCATTTTTCTAATATTTTTTATAATGACTTTAGCCACTTCAATTCATGAGAAGATAAAATGTGTAGCATTTCCCACTCCTTAGGTAATGAAGCTAAATAAAAATTGATTTTTGTCAAAGAAAAAATCCCAAATGTAATAATGTCATAAAATGTACCCTGGAATCTCTTTTTGTTAGAATTTAAGCAGTGGATGAGTTTCCAACTGCCTGAAATAGCTTAGATATGGACATAGCTAAAAGTAACGGAGGGTAATAGGATCTCTTATTCATATATAACTAGTTTGAACTTTTTCACCACACTCCACATATAACCACAACTTTTATTTCTATTCAGCAAAAAAAAAAAAAAAAAAATCAGCTTGCACCACTGCTGTCAGATTGTCTGGGAATTCAGTGTTTTTTTCCTCTTGAATTGACTTAATTCTCATGGGTCATCCAAGAATATTAATTTTTTTGTGTGTGTGTGGATACCATTCTCTGCGATTACACACAAACACACGCACTTTGCACGAGGCACTGTTCTAGGGGCCTTAGGAATATTACCTGCTTGAATTCTCAGAGCTCTGCGATGGAAGTATGATTGTTAGTGTTGTGATTTTACAGATGACGAAAATAAGTCATGGAAAAGTTACATAATTTGCCTAAAGACGCAGGACTTGCAAGTGCTATAGAAAGAATGCAGCCTGGGCAGGCTGGCTCTGGACCTATTTGATCCCAATTGCTGAGTCAATAAATGCAGATCTAAGTGTCTTAGGAGAGACAATTAAGTTTCGCAAAATGGGGGAGATACACATTAATCATGTCCTAGTTAAGGTACATCATCATCATCATCATTATCATTATTATTTAGCAAAAGCCACCTAATAAAGAAAAAAGAGGGATTTTATGTAAAGATAAATTTTAACACAAATTGAAAGCAAAGATAAAAGTATCAGAATGTAAAAGAATAAGATACTAAAAAATAAATGTAAGCCACATTTCATGATAAACATTTCTCTGTATCTTCTCTCAATACCTTTCTTCTTACTTTATTTTCTCTCACACTCATTTTTTTTTGTTTGCTGCATGACACAAGACAAGTAGAATATGTTTTCTGTGTAGCTTTCAAGTTTATATTCCCTCCAGTCAGGATCCAGCTCTCAGTCCTACTTGCAAATTCCTGGACAGAGTCTTATTGCTTGGCTATGGTCTGGGGTCCATTCCTGGTCTGATGGACAGAAGTAAGCTGACCAGAGTCATAGAGTACAGACACAACAGCTGGGGGCAGTTCTCCGAGAGAAAAGGACTTTGTCCTAGAGAGTTACCACAAAATGTGTTTGCCATATGTGGCCCCTAGAAAACAGTGATACAGTGATCAGGTGGGCATTCACTGTGAGGAAACGTGGAAGAGTTTCAGGCTTCCAGCTCTGAGAACGGTCTCAGGAGCCAAAACCAGAACCTGAGAAATAAGTTGATAAAGAACAAGGAAAGCAGGTAGAACACTCTCGGAAAAATACGTAAGCCATAAGAAGCAAATATAGCCTATGAAGAAAAAGTGCTTGTTATAAAGTGCACTTGCTATGTATTTATTCATAAAATTTTCTTTGCTTTACTTACTTACTCCATTCATTGAGCAAATATTTTTAAATATTTTCTATGTAAAAATCACACTGCTGTTTTCTAGAATCATAGATGACTAAAATATGGTCTTCCTTTTTGCTGAAGTGGATCACAGGGTAGTATTTAATTTACATACAATTTATAGTATCTTTAGATCTACCTATCACATTCAAATAACTTATAGGAAAAAGAAGTCTATGCCTGTGCTGACCATTCTTATATAACATTGTTCTCAAAATCTGGGGTGAAACAGTAAGACCAAAAAGGAATTTAGTAAACTTGTCAGTTTGGGAAAAAATGCAAAATATCATTATTAGCAGATGATATGTCAAATGAAAATCACTAAAACACTGAAAAATGTAAGTGGATTTATCATGCTCGTTAAAGCACATACACAAAATCAACATATTTCTACTATATGAAAATTAATCTCTGAATAAAATGGGAAAGAAATACATATATAACAACTAAATAAATGAAACAATAAGCAATAAATGAATAATAAACAAAATACCAAGGAGTGAACTTCAAAGAGAAGTATGCTGTATTATATAAAAATGTTCAAAATTCTCCTATGAACAAAAGTGGTGATATTGATAGGAGAGTCCTAACAAATTTCAGTACTGGAATACATAATAAATATTGCCTGGTATAAATACAAAGGTACTTATAAAAAACCTTACCCAGTTATAACGTTTGCCTCTGGGAAGAAATGAGCTTAAAAAGTAATGACACAAAAGTTGTAGTCATGCAGTTTAAAGTACACTGTAATATTCATCCAGCTTGCTGCAATGCTTGCCCAGTGTCACATTAAATCGGCCTGTTGCAAACTAGAAAACCCAAAATCTTGTTCAGGAAAACTATGATGAATTTAGCTCATCACAAAGACAGCATTTTAAAACATTGGAAAAAGAATGAACTATTCAATAAATGTCCTAGGGTAGCCAGATTCATTATTTGGGAAAAAGAATGAATCTACATCTCAAATCATAAAATGTATAAATAATAATTATGGATAAAATAAATGCATAGATATTAAAATAATATTTCATTTTTAAAATACTTCCACAAAATATTGAAGAATATTTATATATTCTCATGGAATTGGTCTTCTAAAAATGATATCAAAAGCAAAAATCACAAACAAAATATGCATAATTTTCACTATATAAAAATATAAAGCCCCTGGCTGGTGTGGACATGTGAATCAGTGTTACCAGTTCAATTCCCAGTCAGGGCACATGCCTGGGTTACAGGCCAGGTCCCAAGTAGTGGGTGTGCGAGAGGCAACCACACGTTGATGTTTCACTCCCCTTCTTTCTCCTTCCCTTCCCCTCCTTCTAAAAATAAATAAAATCTTAAAAAATATATATAAAGTCTTTTTTTGTAAAAAGGTAAATCACTATTAAAAGATATATGAGGATTAAATTAACAAATGTTTGCTTATTTTTAGAATGACTCACAAAACATTTCATCATTAAATATTAAAGCATATTCTATGCTAATTATTATTATTTTTAAAAGATTTTATTTATTTATGTTTAGAGCTGAAGGGAGGGAGAAAGAGAGGGAAAGATCAATGTGTGGTTGCCTCTTGGGAGCCCCCTATTGGTGACCTGGCCCACAACCCAGGCCTGTGCCCTGACTGTGAATTGAACCAGCAACCCTTTGCTTGGCGGCCAGCTGGCACTCAATCCACTGAGCCACACCAGTAAGGGCTCTATGTTATTTATTTTTGAAAAGAAAAGAAAATGTCTTGGACATGCTTTTATTTTGCTGTCACACAATATCACATTTAATTAATTTTTTTCAGATTAAATTTTTGGCAACTCATTATGAGAGTTCCAAGTAATACATTTCAAACAAGTTCCATTTTTCCTATAACCCAACTATAATCTTCTAAGGCAGATTTCTCTTTGTATGCTCACTTGCCTTTTATCCCTCAGACAAATTACTATTATGATACCTTTGTGACTAAGCTGCTGGTGCTATTGTCCTGGCCCCATGCACATAATGGCAATGCCACTGCTGATGGTATCTCTTGGATTCAGGCTGGTAATCCCATCACTAAACACAGGTGAATAAAAGAAAATACATTTTATCTGTTATAAAAAAATCACACGACAGTAGGTTTCTATAATGAAACAGATCATGCGTGGAAGACTGAAATTTGGTGCTAAGGCAATAACAGCTTCTGTCAGAACCCGGTAACTTCGCTTGACAGGCCTAACGTTTCTCCTTCGTCTTCATTTAGGACAGCTTTGCGTCAGTGAGTAGCAGACATGACCACAACTGCCAGCAGCTAGCGGTTCCAGGTACTTTTCCAAATGCTTCCCAGGCTGAAGCTAACAGGCTTTTGCAAATGGGGAAATTAATAGTTTTCACAAGTTTCCTCATGGAATCACACAACTATGATTTTGACAATGTCGATGTGTATTGATAATTGAAATCATTATGGGGAAATATCAAGAATATTAGGAATACATTTAAGAAAGACTTTGCCGCAATGAATGTTTTTGTTTGAAAATATTTTTCAAAAACCATGCTTTATCTGCAAATGCTTTAGCCGGCAGTAAGCTTGGGTTTTAAGTCAGGCAATCATTTGAAGACTTCCTCAAAGACCGAGGCTGAGCATTCAGAGGTCTATATTGAAAAGATGTTATTGGAGAAAACTAGGGTATTATATTGACAATTATAGAGAGGTATAACCATATTTAATTTTTTAATGTATCTAATCATTCAGAAAAACACAAGGTGAAGTTCCTCTAACATTAATACAAACTGAGCGAAGATTTGGGAGATGTGAATTCTGAGGCCTCTTTGGTAGCTTCCAGCTGTGTGACTTTGGAAAATTCCATTCATTAATTTGAATTAGAATTCCCTTATCTGTAAAATGAAGAATTTGATTTAGTTTATCTTAGGGTGCTTTCCATGAGAGGTCACTCTGAAATTTCACTGATATTAAAGAATATATTTTCTTCACACCACCTAAGTAAGTAGGGTGAAAATTTCTAAACACAAGCCATTTGCCATATTACAGAGCGGCAAATGGGGTCATTTCTAGTCAAAGGGTGACTAGGAAACTGTCTGTTTAGGATAGATTGACAATGAGGGGATGCCTAAGAAAATTTAGATTACTGTAGTGATTTCTTCTGCACCTGAATAGGATTCAGTTTTCTTTCTCTTGCCTCAAAATAGTGTTAGTATTGTATTATATTCAAAAGATATATAAATTCAATTACAGAAGCCTGGAAAAGGCTTTAAGTAATTTCTAAAAATTCAGTATAGAAAATTATATCTCACAAAACACAGCAAAGCTTCTAAAATTTACTTTTTAGGTATATCTGCCCCAAAGTTCTAGACACATGGCAGCTAATAAAATGATTCCACTTATGCCCCAAGTCCCAGGTAAACTTGAATTATTTCTTAGGGCAAATCCTATCTTTCTGTTTCTGCTCAGCCTGAGGGAAGAAATAGGGCAAGCTGAAGGGAAAAAGCAATGAAATAATGTTTTAAGAACACCTATTATATCTAGTAATTTTACCTTGTTTAATCTCATTTAGACTTCCCAGCCAGCCCATGAAATTTCATTATTATTATTATTCAAATATTAAACAGGAAAAACTTATCCCATAAGAGTATTGCTAACCTTTCTAAAATTTAATAGCTTGAAAAAGAATAGTTTTGTGATTGGAATCCATCAGTCTCTGCTTTTTCCAATTTGTGATATATGATTTTGAGAGGAAAGAATATGTAGTTATTTCACGTGGTAAATTGATACAAAAATAAAACCTGTATTTTTAAAAGTCTATCATCTCAATTTCTGAATGGGTTCAAACTGAAAACTTGAATTTAAAATTTTTCTGTTAGATATGTATAAAAGCATATGTTTATTTTTGTACATATTTACATATATGCATATTTTGAATAATAGTTATCTTAAAAATTAAAAATTAACACACTCACATAGCATGTGTTAATTTCATATGAAGAAAGATTAATCTGCACAGAAAGAGAAGGAATAATCCAAAGATGGAGACAAACATAAGCGTGGTCTCAGGGATACTGATTTAAAAAAAATCTTTTTTGAGTTGAAATTTGTGATTTTTAAAACTTCTGAAAATGTATCTATCTTCCACCTCAAAATCTGAATTATAGACAGAATGATTCTAGAAATCTAGGCTGAGCCTCATTTCCCCCCACAATTCTAGACTTTCCCCATGGTCTTCCAGTGACCAGTGTGGCCACCGTGAACTCAAAGGCCACTCTGAATCATACTCCATTATACAGAACTGGTTTTTGGTGACTGGAAACTTTTAGAATTTATTCCTTATCATAGAGGTTCAGAAATTTTGTCTTTTTAATCTTTTAGGTAAGGGATGGCCTTTAATATTAATCCTTTTTAGCACATATGGGCACTCTCAATTTATAGATTAACTTTTTTCAGTTCTGATAGATTTTAAAATATTTCCCCCACAGTTAATTTTGTCCTTTCTCTTTCTGCATCTCTTAAAAGTGGATATGGAACTTCTTGGACAATTCCTCTAATTTTTAAACTATTCTCTACTACTTTGTAGCACTTACCTTTTTTGCTTTAATGTTATTGAAATTTCCTAAATGTTTTCAAACATCCAAACTTTTAAAAGAATCTGTGTGTATCTAATGTAAACACATATAAGTATACAATATGCATTTTAATTTGTATGTATCCAATTAGTAATTTTGAAAGCCTACGCTTGTTATTCTTCACACACGCACTTTTATCTTTTATTATTCTCTGTAAAGAATGTTCTCCATTTATTTCTGGGCATTCACTCTACCCTTCTCTGGCTTCATGTCCCTAGCTGATCACTGTGGACTGATTTATATAGATTTCATCTCCAGGGCTCTGCTGTTTTCTAGCTTCTGGTTGGAATTTTTCAGCAGAGTTTGACACCATTTCCAGTAATGCCTTTGCTTTTCTCACAGTTTGGGTCCCTGAACAGGGACCTCTGTGCTTCCATTTTTCTATAAACTATACCTATAGTCTCCTGGATGAGGGAAGAGTGGTCAAGGCCATGATGAACCTGGGAGAGGACTGAGGGTCCCATTGCTTCTTATTCAGACTTTAAACTCTCCGGTTTTCAACCCCTGCTTCATGCCACCTTCCACGGAGTCCTGATCCTTAATTCTTCAGCGCTTTCAGTGTAATGCAGTATATATTGGCCAGCTTTTCATGGCAGATATAGGCACTCAATTACCAACTGTTTCAAACAGAGCTGCTTCTTGTATTCTAAAATTCACTGATGTCTTTCGAATCTTCTTCCCCATTATCTTAGTGTGCGTTCATATGTTTAAAAAAACTGTCACTACTATGATGTAATGCTATTAGAAGGAGTTTCAATTCCTTGCAGCAATCTGAACACAATTAACTTCTTATTAAAAATGTGTTAACTTGGAGATCTTCCAAGATGGCAGCAGAGTAAGTGGATCTTACACTCACCTCCTTCCAGTACCAAACTGGAAATACAACTAAATTAAAGAACGATAACCCTGAATGACCAACTAAAGGCTAGAAAAAGAGGAGTCTTATAATGAAAGATGTACAGAAGAAGCCACAACAAGATTGGTAGGAAGGGCAGAAACATGAAAAAGGTTGACCCCACTCCGAAAGGTAGAGCTGAGGGTTCTGGAGGGATACCTCAGCTATGGGGGGATTCCCCATTGAAAAGTGTTGGGCCTAAAACCCAGATAGAGCTCTCCAGCCAGGAACACCAGAGCTGGAAAGAGGTGTTCACATAACATCTGACTGTAGAAAGCAGAGGGGTTTCTGTCCACCAGGGGGAGACAGGATCCAATGGAGGCACAGGAGCCTTCTTAAAGGAAAATGCACAAAATTTGATTTTCAGTCACTCTTATTTTGGGTTCTGGTGGAGGGAGGGTGGTGAGGACTGGAGTCACCTGGGGAGAGTCTGGGGTGTGGGGACTCGGGGTGAGGATATAGGGATGGTCACGGGTTTTTCTGTGTTGAATTATTCTACAGTGGTGTAGTCACCATGCTTCTAGGGCAGAACAATCCCATCTCAGTGGCATCAGCCCTGGGGAAAGCAGTTACTGCACTCTCTGAAATCTTCTTGCCCCACCCTTAAAGGTTCAAAGGCTTAAGCCCTGCCGGAAAGTCACCTGCTTAGGCCAGGGTGTAGAAGTCTCGGCAGACTCAGGGGAGGTCAGTGATTGTCTCTGGGGCAGGGCCATTCCCACAACTTTCCCAAGAACGTGACTAGTGTTTCCCCCTTATGGGAGATCCTATAGAAACATACTCCTACCTTCTGAGAGACCCACTTCTGGGCTCCAGAGGCCTCACCTGCCTGACCACCAGGGGCTCTGCCCTGACAAGGTTAGGGCAAAATCCAGGACAGACTCAGTCATGTGTCTCTGGGGTGGAACCACACCCTCCACCTTTCTTGAAGCCTGAATGGTATCTCTCCATCATAGATCTACTAGCTCCAATCTCTTGATTATGCCAGAGCCTCTTTCAGTGACTGAGCCTAACAAGTAGCAGATAGGTAAATAGGTAGAGGCAGGTGGAAGCAAATCCTGGGGTCCCTTGGGACATTTACTGACTGCCTTTAGCGCCAGTGTTGGAAAAAGCTGGCCTGGGAGCACAGCTTGATCCTTCTTGCGTGCAGCCAGGCCCAGCAGAGGCAGCCACTGTCTGTGGATCTCTATCACCTTGGACAGGTTGTTGAGGATAAGGCACAAATAGCATCCGATATTGGTCTGCACTAGAGTCCCTCCTAAGGGGCCCAGAATCAAAACACCAAGTGGCCAGCTTCAGAAAACATTGAAGTACAATTGAATAAACTTTACAACAGCATGGCCAAAGGGAGAGTGTAGGAGGCACTAAACCCCTAAAGTCTGCTATGGGGAATTCTGTTTATTTTCTTTTCTATTTCTTTCTTTTCATTTTTTTCTTGTTTCTTTGTCTTTTTATTTTTCCTTATTTTTATTTTACTTTATTTTTATATATTTTATTATTGTTTAATTTTTAATTTTATGTATTTGCTGCTGCTGTTTTTATTATTGTTATTATTGTTATTATTATTATTATTTGGTCAGCAGCTACACAGCAGCTTGCATACCGTGGTGAGGGTTGAGCCTCACAGCCAGCCAGCCAGCCTGAGGTTCAATTCCATATATGAATGGTCCAAGAGCAGTTAAGACTCAATTACAACAGGGGAGCCCATGTAACACACATAAGGGACATTCCTAGAGTACCCAGCTAAGGAGAAAAAATATAGTGCACCACTGGGTCCCACAGGCCACCAACTTCATAAGGCTACCCCATGAAGACTGTGTATCATAGTAGACCGACCTGATACATAGAACTCCAAGAGACAGCCAAATAGGGAGACAAATAAACAGGTCTCAAAGGAAATAAGAGGAAGAATCTTAAAAACAAAAGCTAAGTAAAATGGAGACATGCAATTTATATAGAGTTCAAAATAATGGTTACAAGGATGTTCAAGGAACTTATTGAGAACTAAAACAGCATGAAAACCATAAAAAAGAACCAGTTGAAAATGAAGAATACCATACCTGGCATCAAAGAATACACTAGAAGAAATAAAAAGTAGGTTGGATGAAGCCAAGGATCAAATTTGAAAGACAAGGTAGAAAAAAACACCCAATCAGAACAGCAAAAAGAAAAAAGAATTAAAAAAAATATGAGGATAATTTAAGGGATCTTTGGACAACATGAAGTGTAATAACATCTGAATCATGGGTACCAGAAAGAGAAGAGAAAGAGAACAAGGACTCAAGAACCTATTTGAAGAAATAATGACAAAAACTTTCCTAATCTGGTGAAGGAAAAAGACACACAAGTCCATGAAGCACAGAGAGTCCCAAACAAGAAGAACCCAAAGAGACCCACACTAAGACACATAAAAATTAAAACAGCAAAGATTAACATCAAAAAGAAAATCTTAAAAGAAACAAGAGAAAAGTAGTTAATTACCTATAAAGGAGCTCCCATAAATCTATCAGATGATTTCTCAACAAAAACATTTTAGGCCAGAAGGGAATGAAATATACATAGTGTTCCTCTAATGGGGACTCTAAGCGTGGGCTATTTCTGGTGCTGGTGTGGCTCCAAGAAGGCATCTACATTTTCTACCAGTGGCCAGAACCATCACTCCCAGCAGACTGGAGCCTGCACCGCAAGCTAGTGGCCAAGCTTGCATATCCCGGCCATTATTCCTCCACTTGTTTCATAGAAAAGGGAAGATGAGTGAGTCCAGCTTATAGTCCAGCCAGCCCTTGACCTCCTAGCAGGAAAAGGATGGCACTGAGAAGTGAGCAGCTTGGGGTGAGTCCCGGGACAGCGCTAGTAGGGGGTCAGAAAAAGCCCAGCAAAGTTCCAACACCTAAGAGTCCTTGGGGAAGAACACAAGGGAGCAAAAACAAGGATGCTGTCAAAACCCAGAATACCCTCATGACTCCAGGGAAAAAAGCAAGGGGCAGACCCAAAAAAGAACTGTAGAAGGAGAAAGAAGGAGGAATCTTGTAGGAGTCCACAGACGACAAGCAGTGACCGTGCTGTGCCATCCACTTCCTTACCAAGGAGCAGGTTCCTTATGGGACAGAACAACCCCATTCCCACTGCCTCCAACCCCTTCCCCCAGACCCCCAGTCACTGCCACCCATTTGTGCTTATCTATCTGCACCCACTCACACTGCCACACTACACAGCACAACAGCCACTTCAGGGCCCCAGTGGGCCAAGTGG
This sequence comes from Desmodus rotundus, assembly GCF_022682495.2. NCBI lineage: Eukaryota > Metazoa > Chordata > Mammalia > Chiroptera > Phyllostomidae > Desmodus > Desmodus rotundus. The sequence goes on along the minus strand of NC_071388.1, from coordinate 54,546,886 downwards.
GTAACAGCTCTCATTTGGTATCAGTTCCCAGAAACCCTGCACCCGCCCACGTGCGTTCACTTGCCCTCCTAGACAAAGCTGACTTCCCACTTAGCCACACCCTGCATGTGCTGTGTCCCTGCTCCCTCGGTGGTGGGGACATTGCTGACTGGGCTCCTGGTTTGAGGATCCCATTTCAACTCTTACCTCTGGCTTCCTATTATGGGTCTGGGGCGGGGCTACACCTTCCTTGAAGTGGCCCAGCCTCATCCTGCTCTGAGGTGCCTACTCCACAGTACTGGCATGTATGGCCATGGATAGGTTTTTTTTGACCCCAAGAGGCCCTGACCAACTGTGTTTCACCAGGTGCAGCTCATACCCAATTTCCCTCATTCCCCGCCTTGCCTAGTCAGTGCACTAGTTTGGAAAGTCCCCTTAAAGGAACAGAAAGTAGAGCTGGAGTGGTGTGAGCCCCCTGCTCATCTGTTTCTGCTCTAGGCCTTGAGTTTCCCCTTCCCTCACATGGGACACTGACAAAGAGCTAGTCTTACCCACTCTCACACCCTGCTCCTCCCCACCTCTCAAGTTTCCGGTTCTTTCTTTCATTTGTTCACAAACTACCTCTGGTTAGTTGTGTGTGTTTTTTTTCAACATTTCATTCTTAGAAATCTGTCATTGCTACTGTCACCAGCACCAAATGCTAATCTTCATTACCTTCTGTTCTCCCTACCCTCACCTACAAGATATTCTTGGGAAGAAGCCAGGGACAAAGCAGGCTGGGAACTAACCACCCCAGTCACAAAAAAGGTGGAGCTCTGCCCCTAGAACACTGCAGCAGAATGAGCAGAGGCCAAGAGTGTAGGGCACCTTCTGTCCCTGTTCTTTTGGGGAGGATGTAGCCATTATTTGGCCTTGCCTGAATCCCACCCCTCTGATTTCCAATTTTCAGTTACATGAATGAAAATATATTTTAAAAAAGAATATACAAAGTGATGTAAAGCAATGACTTACAACCAAGACTCTTACCCAGGAAGGGTAACATTAAAATTGAAGGAGAAACAAAGAGCCTCCCAGACAAAACAAACAAACTAAGTTTGTTACCACCAAACCAATATTATAAGAAATGCTAAAGGGCCTGTTTTAGTATAAAAAGAAGGAAAAAAATGAATTGGCAATAAATATATACCTATCAATAATCACTTTAAACATAAGTGACTAAAATGCTGCAATCAAAAGACATAGGGTAGCTGAATGAGTAAGAAAACATGACCCACATATATGCTGTCTATAAGAGACTCATGTCATAATGAAAGAAACACAAAAACTAAACATAAAGGATGGAAAAAGTATCCCATGCAAATGGAAATTAAGCAAAAGCTGGGTTAACAATTATGTCTAACAAAATAGACTTTAAAACAAAGGCTAAAGTAAGTGAAAAAGGACATTACATAATGATAAAAGGGAAAAATCCAACATGATATAACTCTTATAAACATTTATGCACCCAAAATAAGAACACCTAAATATATAAAGCAAATTTTGATGTACATCAAAGGGAGATATTGACAGTAGTGCAGTCATAGGAAATATTAACACCCTGTTGATCTCAATGCATAGATCTTCTAGGCAGAAAATCAACAAGGGAATGGTGGCCTTAAATGACACACAAACCAGATGGATTTAATTGATATCTTCAGAGTATTTTACATCAAAGCAGAAGAATATACATTCTTTCCAAGTGCACATGGCACATTTTCTAGGGTAAAATCCATGTTAGAACACAAAAAAGTCTCAATAACTTTAAGAAGATTGAAATCATGTAAAGCATCTTCTCTGGCCATGATGGTAAGAAACTAGAAATCAATCACAAGTATAAAACTGAAAAACACACAAAATCAAGGAGGCTAAATAACATGATAATAAAAAAATGAATGGGTTAACAATGATATCAAGGAAGAAATTAAAAGATACCTTGAAACAAATGAAAATTAGAACACTACAACATAAAATATATGGGACACAGCAAAAGCAGTCCTAAGAGGGAAATTCATAGAAATACAGGCCTATCTCAGGAAACAAGAAAAATATCAAATAAAGAAGCTAACTTTATTCTCAAAGGAACTGTAAAAGAAAAAAGAACAACAAACAAAACCACAAGTGAGTAGAGGAAGAAAATAATAAAGATCAGGGCAGAAATACATGAACTAGAGTCTAAAAAATGCAAAAGAACAATGAAAGCAAATGGTGTTTCTTTGAAAAGATAAATAAGATTTACAAATCTTTAACCAGACTCATCAAGGAAAAACAGAGAGAGGATTCAAATAAATACAATTAGAAATGAAAGAAGAGAAGTACCAAATGACAGCAAAGAAATATAAAAGATTATAATACAATATTATGAACAACTATACACCAAAAAATTGGACAATTTGGAAAAAATGGATAAATTCCTTGGAACATACAATCTTCCAAAACAGAATCAGAAAGAATCATAGAATCTGCATAGACTGATTACAATAGTGAAACTGACTCTACAAAAATCTTTATAACACAAATATCTAATCAGGTCTTTTCAGAAATGAAATATTTCAATGGCTCTATGCCTTTTAAAATGAAAGTAATTCTTATTATATTACATATTAAAATATTCTGTCTCAATATTGGACATGCATCTTTCTTGACTTTATCAGATGTTTTTTCTCCTTATTCTCTATCCATATAAGTTTCATTTGTATCTTAAATTTTTGAAAATTCTCTTCTACAGTATTTTGCCTTGCCAAGTACTTCTCATCTTTTATGACTCAACTGAAGTCAAACTTTTCCTCAGGATGTCATCTGCTGACAATTTCCAAACCAAAATCCTCCCATAAAATGTTGAATAGGTTGTCCCTCATCTAATGATATCATATATCTTACTATCTCAATTGCAGCACTTACTACTTTACTATTAGGGTTGTTTTGCTTGTCTTTCTAGGTCATTGAAAACTATTAGCATCCATGATCAGAGATTAAATCTAAATAATTATTTATTGGTCAAAATTCATGAGCCAGAAATACAGATAGTGCTGTCCTGGGAAGAGCCTCTGTTTTCTGTGGCTTTGCCAAGGGTCATGTACTCTTCTCTGTTCCGCTGGTAGCTGGGCTATGCTGGAAGGTCCAGTGGGGTACACGCACATGACTGGTGCCTTCACAAATCTCTTCATGTGACTTCTGTAGCTTCATGCAGCAGGGGTCTTTCATGCTTGTTGAACTTCCACGCAAGTGGGCTTTTATTCAGGCAAAGTTTGAAAATAAGTATTGAAAAAATATTTACTTAACATGCATTTTAATATATATTAGAGTTTTACATAGATTTACATAGATGTAACATATATTTACACATGTCTTAACATATCCATCATGTACATATTTATTCACATAAATGTATATGTAACTTATTTTCAAGCTTGTGCACATCTCTCTCCATACATCCATATTGTACTACTGTTACTGCACCAAAGTGGGTTTTGGCTGGTCACCATCATTAAAAGGCAAATTCTAGAGGTGGAGGCTGGTGAGAAAGGAAAGGGGTTTTTATTCAAATGTTCAATAATATGGGAGGACTGGGCACCCTCTGTCTCCAGGCTCATCAGGGTCAACTCTTCCCCAAAACACAGGCAAAACTCAACCATCCCCAGAAAGACCAAAACCAAAGGCAGTGCCCAGAATTCCCACTCCATTTTAAAGAACTGTCCTTTGGAGCCAAGATGTCTAAGAAGGCTTCTGTCTGTCTTCAGACTCCCTCCTAGACTCTGCGTGTGGTGCTGGTGCTGCCATTGGCCATGCAGCTTCAAGCAGCAAGGCCCTGTGCTCCTGGTGGTGGAGGTGGCAAAGGCACAGGGGAATGTTCCACTAGGTCGACAAGAGAGAGAGGCTCCCTCCTGGAGGCCATGGAGTCATGTGATCCATGGAGAGGAAAACAAGTACACTGAGTGCAGGTCCCAAGCAGCAGCCATGAGCTTGAGAGCTTTCTTTGTTTCCCTGTGTTTATATTAGTTTTGGGTATTTGACTGACCAGATACTTTTTCAGAATGTCCAATTAACTTCCTAAACTTCTGCACACTCCAGGAGGGTCCACCCCTTGACCAATCCCTTATTTTCCCCAGGCTAGACTGGTAGGCATCTCCCATCCATCACCTCCCCCTGCAGCCACTATGACCTCTCTGGTGCTTGTGCCTGCCTTCCCATGGCCCCACTCCCAATCAGGTGCTGGCAGGGTGGTAGGAAAGCTTTTCCCCCTATCCAATGATCTTGTTAGCCTTGTGCGTGCTCAATGCAATACTTCCTCCTGCCCCAATCTTGCCCAGGAGTAGGGGATCTGCCACCAGGGGCAGGGCACTCTGCACGTAGGGCAGAGCATTTGCAAGGCCTGGGCTTGGTTACCCAGACACTGTACTTCCCCACTGCTTCTGGTGGTTAGCATCTCCTCTAGCAGCCTCTCTTTTTCCGATCCCTCCACCTGCTCATAGCAGCTCGGCCAGGCTATTGGTATCACTGCTGTATTAAAAACTGTGGAATTGGCTCTAAATATTTACGCTTGAATTTAGTGACAGTAAATAAATTGTGGTGTAAGTATTGTATGACCTTACAGTTTTGTTTTCAAGGTCTACTTGCTTAATTTTCAAATGTCCACAAATAGTGATGAATTTGCTAACACCTCAATGTGCAATATAAACTTAATGTTCTTCCTCACTGTTTCAAATGGTCTTCTTGATAATTTAAAGCAAAAGTTTAAAGCAACTTCTTTTCTTGTATGACTAGATAACTATTATATTTAATTTATATTGTGTAGTGGTCAACCTACAACCTCTTTGGAAGTAAGAGAAAGTGCTAACTGCGTTTTTTTCTCACATGTGTTTGTGTCATTGGTGTTACTGGTGATCTTAGTCTGCAGTTTCATTGAAAAACTCTTTTTTAAAGGAATAATCTAGTTAAAACCAGATAATAACATATGAAAACCTACTTAATCAGGAGTACAGGCTGCTATGCATCATAGTTAGCTAGAAATAAAGAAAAAGCAAGGGTGTCACTCTCAACATCTTTGTGTTCTGGAACTTCCACACTTCCTTCATAATTCACTGATAATAAACATGTCACTCAAACATAAGGTTTGAACTAAGAGGAGGCACCATGTTGTCTTATATGAGATATAAATATGATTTTATGGTAAAAATTATAAAAGGTCAATTTAATGTTTGAAAAATGGCCACAACAATATTTCCTGTTTCACATACTCTCCCAGAACCTGTCCATTCTCCCATCAAAAGCTGTAGTCCATGTTTTCTCCTGCACAGTGGCACAGGGCTTTTTGACTGCCTTCACTCACAGCACTCAGGACGGAACTCCCAAGGCAATCTAGCCTCCTGTTCACTCTCTCAGGGATGCTTCCTTTTCATCCCAGGCACTCTGCTGGCAGCCATATGTACATCTTCCTGGCAGCCGCAGCCAAAGCCCAGGCTGCCACACAGCATGAACTGTCATCCTTTGAGCATCCCTCGCTATGCCATGTAAAGAAGAGACAAGCTGTCCCCATTCAACTCAGTCCACATTGCACATTCATGAGCTAAACAGTTGTTTCACGGCACTAAGTTTGAGGTGGTGTGTAATGTATTTGATAACTGGAACAATAAACTAATGCATTTTCCTCATGTTTCAATGGGTAGTCTTGCACACATCACTTGGAAGACAATTAATCCAGGTTATGACTGCATTAATTAAAATTAATTGAAGGTTGGAGAAAATGGTGAAAAATGCTTTCCCCTGTCATAATTATGTAACATGAGCTACTATCTCACATGATGGAAGTTCCTATGGACACAAATATTGCTTTGACCCAACTGTCATTCTGCAGCAGAGTCCAGCATTATATTATTTCTTGGACAAATATAGGCTTATTCCGTTGAAATGAAGAGACTAATATATTAAACTCTTATCATATATAACTGATATTTTTATAAACTATTGTTTTTTACTGAGATAGTAAGTAAATTAGAAAAATGAAAATACTTATTTTTAAAAGAAGGATTTATGTGGGCGGTTACCTGGGTGGGGCAGAGAATGGATTGTACATACAAGGCCGAGGTGATGCAACTCTGGTAACTTTAATGAGGACCAGACATATCAAAGGTGTGGTTAAAAGCTTTTAAAGTAGCCCTTAGAGGCTGTAAAGGAAAAAATTATAGACATGTTTTTGTGTGTGGGAATGGTCTTACTTACCTCTGTTCAGTGAGTTTCGATTTCAAACATATTTTAATTGTCCTCTCCTATTCCTTTAGAGTTAGGAACTCATTATTGTTCAATAAATGTTATGGCTGCTATTGCATATATGATTTATAAGAGTATAGAAAGGTATCAGCTGTAGACTAATGTCACTGTTTCCTTGTGAATTTAGGCTGGTTTGGGGTATTAAGACTTGTATAGGTCTCCCACAATTGGAAAGAGTAGATAGAGGTGAATATCAGAAATTCACAAGACAGTCACACACTGAGGGTAGAGCATTAAAATAGGATATATAGGTGGGTTGCAGGTCCTTGCTGCAGTGAAGTATGCTATGAATTACTATGGAAATGATGAAAATTTGAGAAGTGTAAAATATAATAGACTGTGTTACTCATGTTTAGCTTGCAGCTACAATAAACTTTCTCATGTGTGTTGTGTTAATGTTTGTTGCTGACATCTTTGTTACTGGGAGATGTTTTTGTAGTGAAATATTCAGTTTCTTGACACAGTGGTTGTTAAACCAACACATTCAATATATTTTCTATCAAAGTGGAGATCCATTTGCTTGTAAATGTCACACTCCTTCAGCATGGCAGACTTCTTCACACAATTTTTGCTTATACTGAAATATGATTCCTAATAATAAGATGAATACTTCAAAAATATATTTTTCTCTTTCAGATCCCTTTTGACATCTAAATATACTGTGTCATGTATAAACACCATTTCAATAAGTTGTATAGGCAATATATATATAGGCAAAATATAGGCAATTTAATATATAATGAATTTACAGCACAATATGCACTGAATTAAGTCTATTTATATTAAGCTGGCCATAGTTTGTGATTTCAGTTATAAGTTATTCAAATCAACAAATGCTTCCACCAGGAGACATAATTATTCCATTGAGTTGGAAGTTAAACTGCTACCAGACCAGTTTGAGTTCTTCATGCCTTTAATTCAGAGACACAGAAGGGGCCCAATGTACTGCTGGAGTATGTACCACAAATCTTCACAAATTTTCATACTTTTCTGGAAAAGCTAATTATTTTATGACCATGATAGCAAGTAGTCACCAGAACTGGTTTGCAAACTGCTTAAGCAATAAATGACATTTTAAATTTTGTTTGTCCTTTAGATTGGCTACTAGTTGATCAATGATCAGCTATGGTTTGACTTCTGGCTATTTTTTTAATCCTCACCTGAGGACTTTTTTTTTTCATTGCTTTTAGCAGGAAAGGCAGGGAGAGAGAGAAACATCAGTGTGAGAAAAGACCTATTGGTTTCCTCCCATAAGCACCCAGACAAAGGATCAAACCCAAAACATTTTGGTTACGGGATGATGCTCCAACCAACTGAGCCACGCCGGCCAGGGCAACCTCTGACTGCTTTTACTGAGCACTTGTTTCTGAATATATTCTATGATACTAGGATATGTAACCAAACAGGCATTTGCATAGAATCATTATATTAATTTCCCATAGCTTCCGTGACAAATTATTACAAAGGTAGCTATTTAAAACAATGGGAACTTATTATGTCACAGTCCTGGAATTCAGAACTCCAATATCAAGGTTTCAACAGGAACACATTGGCAATTGGTCTAACTTTGACTTGGGTCCCCTAAAACACTAGTGCAACTATTAACCTGTGAAAGAAGTGTCATGTAATTTAGTTCATATTTTGGAATCAAAGATTGAATTGGTTGTTATGGGACACTTTCCTAGCCTCTGACTAGCTGAGTAAGCTGAGGACTATTAATAAGCATACATTTTTACCAACTGTGGTGGTCACTTTCTTATCATGAATTTGTCAATATCCAAAAATATCAGGAAGAAATTCTGGTTATTTTCATAAACTCAGTATAATCAAACTTTTGAACCCAATAAAAGGTTTTTTTTTTTCTTAAAATAACAGTGGATGTTACAGGAAAATTGTGACATGTGAAAATCAACAAACTATACACTACAGAGGGAGCTTTAGGAAAATTGGGAGATAAAATGCACAATAGTCAGCTTTTTAAATCAAATCAAGAGAAATGTAACTCCACAATAGTCTCTCTCAAATCATTCTCTTTTTAATCTTCTGAATCCTACCCTTCCTGCATTGCTTTCTCCCTCAGCTGTAATAGTGCACTCCACCCGCGCTCCTTGTTTCATCTATGCTGCTTCTTCTGACCTCCAAATAGATTTACTCTTTCTTTAGAGTCTCTCCAGGAAAATAACAATCTGCTGTAAAATCATTACACTCTAAGGCAAATCTTTATATATTGAATTCAAATCCAGCTCCAGACCCCAGCAAAGTGCTTTAATTAAGGACTTCCTTAAGCTTCAGAGACAGAAAGTTATTGAAAAATTCAGGGTTATTAGATGCCTATTGTCCTAAATCTTAACCAATTAGGTCATTTAATAAATAGGCATTTAAATTAGGGAGAAGAAGGAAGGGAGGAAGGAAGGAAGGAAGGAAGAGTCATGGAGAGAGGGAAGAGAGAGAGGAAAAAAATGTGAAGAAGTTGAGGGAGATCGGGTGAAAAAGTGAAGGATTTGAGAAGAACAGAGTGTTTGTTACAAAACAGTCATGGGGATGTAAAATACAGCGTAGGGGATGTAGTCGATAATATTGTAATAACTATGTATGGTGCCAGGTGGGTACTGAAAATATTGGGGGGAGCACTTAGAGAAGCGTATGGTTATCAAATCCATATGCTGTGCACCTGAAACTAATACAAAATGATATTGAATGTTAACTATAATTTAAAAAATTAAAAATAAAGTTAAAATTTTTAGAGTAAGATAAAGATTATAAATAGCCCAGCTATTTTTTAAAAATGAATTGAGAAGGAACATATTATCTAAGTCCATTTCAAAAGCTTTTCACTTAAGGGCATATTCCACCAAGTTAAGAAATTAAGATGAGAAATTGACTACAGGAAATAGTGTTATGGGGTATTCTGCTGTGAAGGTAATAGCTGAATTAAAGGGAGCTTTTGACTTTCTCAGAAATAGGCAAATAAAAAAGTAAAATCAAAATACAAAACTGCCAATTAAAAAAAACACAGAAACATAGCTAGACATTTCTAAAAAAAGTCTTAAAAAGTAAACAAGCTAGATAATACAACTGGTTTCCGCAATAAAACCAAAAACTACTCCATTCTTAAAAGTTGCGAGCCTATGAATACGGGCCTCTGTGGAAACTGCAAAGTCCCGTTGGAAGAAGCAGTGTCCCATGCTGCATAAGAAACCGAAAGGCCATCTCTAAAGAATCTGTCCAAGTATCCTTTGACGGCAACATTAACACTCAAAGTTTCTGTATTTTCTGTAAATTTCCAAGAAATATTACTTATAAATATAAGTAGACAATGTTCAGCATTCTTACTGACAGAATGCTAAGACCATCTGATCTTCAGTGTAAATTTTGAAGTGATTTTAATGGCGAGTAGGAAGACAAATTAACCAGTACTACAAAGAAAGAAAAAAGAGATTTTCTTTAAAATAGACATGTCTAATTGTGCCAGAATATGAAGTAACAGAATAAAAGATAAACTTGAATGTTGATAGTAAGTTGTAGAGGACTTAACAAGGAAATAAATTGTCACTTTGGTTTGCCAGAACACTCAAGTGGATCCCATCTCCGGCTTATTTAAATCCTTTCCCAAGTCCAACCTGTAACTCCTTTGGTGGGCATGACCAAAAAGAGGCATCTTTCATCTTGTGATATAACAGCCAAATGTAATAGGTAGAATTTACTTTTAAAATCAATCTTTCCAATAATATCCTATAGAAAGATGACAAACTTTTTAAAAAGTCTTCTGAAACACGATCAGATTACTGCGGATCTTGACATTAATATACATACCCTATATGTGGTTCAAAAGTCAACAAATGGAAAACAGGAGAATCATCTATGGTTCCAAAATCTATAAGGTAAAAAGACTTTATGGATGCAAAGTATGTGGAGCGGTACATATAAGAATCCAGATTGATTTTCTCAAGGTGATCAAAACCTTTTCATCTGTACAGGAAAGTTTAGGCTGTGATCTAAAATCATTGCTGGCACGACACGTATCAGGGACCCACTCCATAGCATAGCCTCTGCCCTGATATGGCAGCCACGACTTAATCTCCTCTCCTCAGCAAAAGTTCAGCCTTAGTAAAATTAACTACAGAATATAAACACTCATACTAGATTGCCATTAAATCTTGTGGTACCATATGTAGTTTAATACCTATTGTTAACTGAAAACAGTCAATATGTTTTAGGCAATTGACTGATTATGAAAAATTGTTGCTTTTTCTTATTTCTAGTATCAGCTACATGTACAACACTCTCAATCCATTATATCTATTATCCTTAACTAAGAAAGTACTTCATAATTAATTTTCTTTCTGAGGATTTAGAAATATCCATGTAAAAAGCCTGATATTTTCAACACTATCTACAAATTATGAAGTTGTATTTTTTATTTTGTTGTCTTATTTTAAAAATTAAAAGTGACAGTGCCAGCCTGGGGATGCAATAACTAACCTTTTACAAATTCTATTCTTCATCCAAAGTCAATAAACTCCAAAAGCAACAATTATGGTCATTTTAAGAGCATGCCAAATTACTAAAAATAAAAATGTAAACATATACCCTGATGTATTCACAATATATTATTGAATGATTACTGCTCGATGCATTGAGGCTACCAAAGAAGCTGTTCCAGTAAAGGTAGATAATCATAATAAAAGAGAAACCACAGAATCTAGAAACATAACTTTAGCAGATAATTATACTAAACAGGCATTTATAACCAAAGTTATGATGGTGTAGAAAAGATAAATGCATACAGAAATCTAGGGATCTCATTATATACACACAGATGTAGTCTCAATTGCATAAACATTTAAAAATAATTAAGTTGGCAGGTTCATAAAATAAGATCTGGCAAAGCCAGAATGGCTGCCTAGTAGCACCAGATTTGATGAAAAATTCCATGAGACTATCTGTCACTATTGACACAAATTGATTATGATATTAAAAGGTAACAATGAATTTTTTAAATAATGGAGAATATAGTCATAGTGTGCTACAACTTCAATTAGGTAAAAACTGTATTGGTGGTGCATAGAATGGAACCATATCCTAAAGGATACTTTGAGCCTCTCTAAATGGAGTTTATAATATTGCTTTTCTCTATGATTTATAAAAATAGTTTATTAATAGTATATATATTTTGGATCAACTGAAACATCATAATGTCAAAAGCACAGCACTTGCAGTAGAATAAGACAATGATAGATACCATGTTTCTTATCAAAGGCATTCCACATTATCTCCCCAGCAATAGGGGCCACGTATTCCTGGGATGCTTATTATGAATTATGCAAGCTTGTCCTCTTGCGCACAAACTTCCCTTATTAGTTTCAAACTCTGGAAAAATGGGAAGAAACTTATAAAAATAAAACACAACATTTGCTAACTCCCACAGTGACTGTAGAGAGAACATCCAGAAAAGAACAATAGACGGAAGTTGACTATTGACTGAGCATCCTCAGAACAAGTTGATGCCCTCCCTAAGTAGATAGTTTTCACGCAAAGCCAAAGGGACACCTGGAATTACTAATTTTCACATCCAACTTTATTATTTTGGCCACATAAGGGCATTTCTATTTTATTTGTGTGCATGTTTGTGTGTGTAATTTCCCTACATTTAAGATTTTAAATATATTCTCTGAGACTAATAGACTATTCCACATAGATAAATTTTTATCATCCTCAATTTACTAAGTGTTCTTAAAAAGAGACCAAAGAGATAAAACTCTTCTTGGGAAAAGAAGTAATAGTCAGTGAGAAGACCCTGGAGGACTGTGCTATTACCCACACCATTTAGAAAGCCTGAGATGGTTATCAAAAACTTGTCTAGCCCTGGCTGGTGTGGTTCGGTTGGTTGGAGTGCAAAAGGTTGTGTGTTTAGTTCCGGTCAGGGCACGTGCCTAGGTTCAATCCCTGGTCTGTGTATGGGAGGCAACCCATCTTTGATTCTCTCTCACATTGATGTTTCTCTCTCTCCCTTCCTTTACAACAATCTGTCTATCATTTTGTCTAACATAGTTAATATTTCAAGTTAAGATTTTGGTCCCAAAATCAAATTTCAATTTCTTAGGTGAACAAAAAAATAGCCTTTGCTTTTTCTTTTGGTCAACCATGGGAAATCTGCACAATTAGTACATTTCATGTTGTATCTGCCTTAACACTAAAGGTAAAATTATATAATCTATATCTAAGTTAGAAGAAAAGCAACCTGGTTGTTTAAAATAGACTGAAGAAGTTATTGGGTCTTGTTTCCTTGGTTATACCTGGGTAATCTTACATCATGTTTATATAGAGGAATCCAATACCTTCTTATAGTACTTTTAGTTTTCTTGTTTCACAGTTCCTCAATGTCTGCACATGAAATCTGAAATATATCTATATATCCACTGTTCAAAGAGTTCAATAATGAAATGACAAAAACTGAATGAAATTAGACTAATCAAAACTGAAGCATAAAATCAATCTTTTTCCAAAAACAATAAAACCAAACATGTTCACAGAGAACTGACAAAAATAATTAAAATCTAGTTAATTCTTAATGTTCTCTCTTGCAATTTTGGCTGAAGAAACATGAAAAAGGAAGAAGCAAGATTAAAAAGAAGTTCCTATATCCTGGGGAAAACTGTTTGTTCTTTAGCCAACATAATAAGTAGATCTTAATTAGATGCCTGTTTAATTAATAGATTATATTTTCGTAGTTATAGAACTACTAAAATCCACTGTGAATTTCTATTTAACCAATAACAATTTTTTTCTCAGTGGGCAAACCTCTGGAAATGAATAAATCAGTAGCAGCACCTCATTTTATGTATTTATTATCTGTTTGTTAGTTTGTTTGTTTAAATCAGCCAAGCAGAAGTGGATTCCTTCCAGTGAATGGGTTGCTGTACCAACTTATCAGAGACAGTCTCACCTGAGTAATCATGAATCTACAGCGGACGTTAACTCGTGCCTCTGAAAACTGGCCAGTCTTTGAATGTAAATGGCCTCGAAAGCCACTTGGGTTTCTTTACTAAGCATTACGATGTTAATTTCTTCTTTTCTTCTTTTTAAGCAGAAGGAAGACAAGCGTATTTATTATCAAAGTCACTTTTGAACCTAAGCAGTAACTGTGAAAGAGAAATTGGAGTTGGGAGAAAAGAGGAGGAGGAGAGTTAAGAAAAGTTGTTGCGTCAGACTGTGAAAGTTTAAGTTCAGAGTTTGAAGTAAAGCAGTACAAATGCAGATAGAGAGGACGTGGTGCACTGTAAAAAGAAGACAATAAATTGAGTTCATGGATAACTTGAAAAGTTTTTGTTCAGATTTTATCAACACAGTGCTAGGTGGATAAAAAGCGCATAATTATATTGATTTATGTACTCTGTCAAGATTAACTGCTGAGACCAGAGCCAATTTCAGGATATTAATGATCACTTATTCTTTAAAAATATTTACTAGTCATTAATTTTAACTGTTTTTGGAAAATATTTTTCCAGGAGTGATACTTAAACCAGTTTGTGGACTTAGCTTATAGTGGTCAAAACTTGGTGTCAAATGAGAATGCATAATGATGAAAGTAAATATACATTTTAATGTAACCGCACTGATTTTATTTTTTCAGCTCAGCTTTGGAGCTAGTGCTGCCTATGTTTGTTGCAGTCATCAACAGGTGCCTTTGGTCACCTCCTCATTGTTTGAAGATCATATCTGCCTCAGTCTCTATATCTCTAACACAATCCCTGCCTTAATTATTTACAAATCCAGTATCTATGTAGGTGATTTGTTTCTTTGTTTAATTGAACTTATTGGGGTGACATTCATTCACAAAACCATACAGATTTCAAGTGTACAACTCAACAAAACATCATCTGCCCACTTCATTGTCTGACCAATGTCCCAGGTAAAGTCTCTGTCAGTACCCATTTATCCCCCCTTTGCCCACCTCCACCTACCCCTACTGCCCTTTCCCACTGGCTGTCATATCACCACACTGTTGTCCGTGTCTGCGTGACAGAGCACAGTTGTATAGTCCACTAGTTATGTGCCGAATCTGAACCCTTCCTCAGTCTCCTGTGTGTGCGGTGCTCCGGTGATGGTGGTCTGCCCCTGGTCACCTCTCCAATTGCCACAGTCCCATGGGAACCAGCAATGCAAGACCTCCTGGCTACCAGAGCTAGGTGACCAAGGGGCATACCCTGGCATAAGATACAAAATTCAGGGCACCAGGTATAAAAACCTGAGCCCCAGCAGCGTGTAAAGCCTTCCTCATGGAGATAGCAGACATTGGAGCATGACAGAGTAAGAGAATGGAAATAGTGTCCACCCTACAAATCCTCTGGAAAGGATTACAGTTGGCCCCTAGATAGATTTTTATTAAAAGCCTGCTGCTCATTTCACAGCCATGATGATTAGCTAAGACTGAGCTTCTGGGTCTGTTGTCTCCTGTTAATGCTCTGGGGATGGTTACTGCCTAAGTATTCTTTCTCCGGTCCTGGCTAGGTAGCTCCATTGGTTAGGATGTCATCCCAATATGCCAAGGTTGCAGGCTCGATCTCTGGTCAGGGTACATACAAAAATCCACCAATGAATGTATAAATAAGTGGAACAAGAAATTGATGTTTCTCTTTCTCTTCCTTTATCTCTCTCTTTCTCTTTCTTTCTCTCTGTAAAAATCAATACATTTAACAATAAATATTTTTTTCTCCATAGATTATAGTCTTGTGGGATCCAACAATGTAAGTCTCCCTGGCTGCCAGAGCTAGGAAATGTAGAGGTGTCTCCTAGAAGCAGCCTCAACAAGTGGGACACCAGACAGGGGAGCTCCTTCCTGGGTTCTATCTATTGTTACAGTTCATGGGTCCAGGAACACAAGCTTTCCTGGCCCCAGACTCAGGCAGTCAAGAGGCATCACAGGGACAGAAGCTGCAAAGATTGGAACACCAGACAAGTATAAAATGCCCCATCTGGAAGATACTGGTTGGAGCACAGCAAATGGACTGTAGAAAGGTTGTGCCCACCAATCTCTGTCCCCAGGGAGTGTTACAGTGAGCTCCTAGATGTGTGTGTTAAACTAGATGCCTTCCCCTCAGCCAGCACTTTAATATAAGCTGGCAGGTCCGCATTTTAAGCCCGGGCACTATTGGTTGCCTCTGAGCTGGGCCCTGGGACAGGTAAGTCCAAGTGCATGGGCCTATTAAGAGCTGTTTCCCAAACCCAGTCTTGTGGGTCTTGTGCTTAAGCCCTGTTCCTTTTCAGTTAGATGTTTTGGGGGCTTGACTTTTATCTATAGGTTTTAAAAGTTGAGGTACTCCATGTGCAGTTTGAACTCTTAACTCCTCAGGAAGACACTCCTGTTTTTGAGTTGGCTCCTGATTGTGGGTCACCATTTTGAGGGTGGGATCTATGGCTTTAATGTGGTTTTCTTGTCATGTGCCTAATGTGCAGGCATCATTCACCTGACTGTAGGTTTTCTAAAAGAGGAAATTGTGCTCTATGTAGCTATAGACTCACTGTGTCTGCAGAAGGAGCTGAGGTCACAATCTCCCTTCAGTGCTGTCTTGAACCGGAATGTTGAGCTCATATTTAAGATGTCTATTTAATATCAATAGTTAGTGTCAAAAGGCATCTCTAATTGAACTCCTGATCATTCTCTACTTCTACTTTTATTTAAAGTAAACCCAGTAAAAGCCAGCATTTTGTTTCTGTTGCTTCAGCATGAAATGACTACACTTTTTGATTTCTTTCTCACACACTTTACTTCTAGGCTATCAGTGGTATTGTTAGCTATACAGACATTTTTTTTTAAGTTCTAACTTCCACATCTACCACATTAACTGCTAACAATCTAGTTAATCATCACCATAGCCTTCTAAATAATCTCCTTCCTTCTATCCTTTCTCAACTGTAATCAGTTTTCTGTACCATGAGCAGAGTCATCATTTTAAACTGTAAATCTAATCATGTAACTCTTCCTCGTTAACTATTCCAAAGATTTTCCTGTTTGTCTCACAATAAAAGGCAAATTTCTTTCAGTGGCCCAATATGAAGGTAATGCCAGCTGCTGTGTGAAACAGAGCTGGAAGTGTAGAATGGTTAAAATGTGGCAGATGTTTATTTTTCAGCTTCATAAGTCCCAAACATATGTCTCTGATTGAAAGGTATTTCTCTTCATTGTGGTTCAAGGCCACAGAATCCAACTTACGTCTTCACTTTGTGAGAATGTAGCCTCCACGGTCACTGTGTTGATTTGTCTTATCTATGATGGCAAGTGGGGAAAGAGCATGATGACCAAACCTAGCAGAATTTTACAGGCTAGGCTAGGAATGAAATATATCACCCCTCCATACATTCTTTTGAGTGTGTCAGTCACATGCTATATATAATGACAAAAAACTCTAAAAAATGTAGTCTTTATGCCCAGGCTGAGCAGCAGTTCACATTGGCAAGCAAATAGGTCCCAAGACCTTACATGACATAGTTCAGTTTCAACTCTCTGACCAATATCCTACCATTCTCCCTTTTAGATACTCAGCCACACTCACTGGCCTTCCTACTTTTCTCAAACAATCTAAATGTGTCCGATGGACTTGTATTTAATGCTCCCTTTACTTTGAGTGCCCATCTCCCAGATCGGTACCTGACACCCACCTGTATGTCTGTGAACTTCACTCACATGTACCTAATCAGCCAGATTGTCTCTGATTCTCTGAAATAAATTAGAACTGATAAGCACCAGTACTCTCTGTCATACCCCATCACACCTTACTATCTTCTCTTTTCCTCCGTAGAACTTGTATCCACTTGTTTGTTTATTTATTTATTTATTTTGCTTGTTCTGCACTGTTTTATCCACAGGACCTTAAGCATATAGTAACAAGTCACTGAATTCTTACTAAAATTATAACAAAAGAATAGATTACTAAGTGTACATCTTACCTGACCCTGTCAACTTTAATACATTACTCTTGGTATCTCAATATTCTAATTTACTACAAAAATAAGGATATATCTTCAAAAGTTCTTGGCTCTATATACACAGTTATCAAAGTGAAAGATTTTCCTTTATTTGCACTACAATAACTCACAAGGTGGAAGTAGCTGAATTTTTATGTTGGCTGAAATAACCTAGGGTTGAGGGTTGGTCAATGGAGTTGAGGTTAAGCAGATTAAATGTATAATTGTAAAAATAGCTCTTCATTTTAAATTAACACTTGCTCCAAACTTTTTAAAAGCCATTTTGTTGTTTTCAAAAGCCTATTTACTAAAAACAAAGAATCCAAGGTGATTAAATAAAAATAAAATACCTAGAAATAAACTTACAAAGGTTGTCAAAAACCCATACCCTGAAAACTATAAGATATTAGTAAAAGAAATTGGAGAAGACACTCAAAGGTGAAAGGTTATTTTGTCTTGCTGGATTGCAAGAATCAACACAGTTGAAATTGCCATATTACCCACAGCAATATACAGATTTAAAGCAATTTCTATCAAAATCAGCAAAATCATCTTGGAATGATGCTTTCTGGTTTTGAAAGGTTGTTAAAAATTGACTACATTTCTTTAATAGACATAAACTTATTTATGGATTTCTCTTTTTGTGAGTTTTGGTAATTGTCTTTAAAGACAATACCTTTCAATTGTCTTTAATGGAATTGATCCATTACCAAGGTTATCAAATTTGCAGGAATAGAGTCAGTGAACGTAGTATTCTTGTACTATTTTATAATGTTCATAGGGTCAGTAGTGAGTAATCTTTCATTTCTCCTATTAGTAATTTGTGCTTGTTGTTTCTCTCTTTTTCTCTCATTTTTCTTTCTTTTCTTTTCTACTTTTTTGATTAGTCCAAATGGAGGTTTATCAATTTTATTAAACTATCAAAGAACCAGCTTTTGGTATTATTGATATTTCTTTATTAATTTCTTATTTTTAATTTTACTGATTTCATTATTTCTTTCCTCTAAATGTTTCAAAGTATGTTGCATTTCTTCCTTTAGTTCCTTTAGGTGAAAGCTTGGATTATTGATTTATACTTTTTATTCATTTTAAATATGAATATCTATACTATAAATTTCCCTGTAAGTATCCCACAAATCTTGATGTTGTAGTTTCATTTTTACTTAGTTCAGAATATTTTAAAAATTTCTCTTGAGACTTCTTCTTTGACTCATGTGATATTTAGAAGTGTGTTGTTTAATCTCCAGGTATTTTGAGATTTTCCAACTCTTTCTGTTTTTGATTATTAGATTAATTTCATTGTGGCCTAAAAGCAGGCATTGAATGACTCCTAGTTTTTAAATTTGTTAAGTCCATTTTATGGCCCCAAATGTGGTCGATCTTGGTAAATTTTCTGTGCAACCTTGAGAAAAATGTGTCTGTGGTATTGTTGGATGAATTGATCTATAAATATGAATTAGACCAGTTTATTGATGGCATTTTTTAGTTTAACTACATCCTTAGTGATTTTCTTTCTGCTGGATCTGTTCATATTTCACAGAAGAGTGTTGAAATCTCCAAACTAATGTCTTCTTGCAGTTCTATTAGTTTTTACGTCATGCATTTATCAGTGCATAAACTTTATTTCACATTCTTGAAGAATTGACTTCCTTTGTCACTATGTAATGTGCATCTTTATCCCTAATATTCCCTTTGCTTTTAAATGTACTTTGTCAAAAATTAATATGGTTACTCCAACTTTCTCCTGCTTAGCGTCAGCATGATATACCTTCATCCCTTCATTTTAATTAATCTGTGTCTTTGTATGTAAAGTGGGATTCTTCTAGACAATATTTTAAAATTTACTCTGACCGTCTCTGACTTCAGTTGCTGTGTTTAGACCATTGCCACTGACAGTGATTTATTGATATAACTGGACTCACATCTATCATGTTCGTAACTGTTTTCTATTTGTCGCACTTATTCTTTGTTTCTTTTTGTTTTTTATGTTCCTTTTTTTTCTGTCTTCTTGGTTTAACTGAGAATGTATTTGATTCCATTTTTTTTGCTCCTTTCTTAGAATATCAATTGTATTTCTTTTTAATGGTTACTCCAGTTTTCAAAATACATTTACAACTAATCTAAATCTACTTTCGAATATCACTGTATTACTTCATGGGTAGTATGTGACAGTTTTCCCAATCTCTTCTTCCCGTCCTAAGTCACATTTCTGTCATTCATTTTACTTACCCATATACTACAATCAGCCAATATACTATTGCTATCATTGCTTTGAACAAATAGTAGATTAAGCCAAAATAAGAAAAATAGAATACTTTATTTTTTCATGTATTTTTCCTTGCTGCTTTTGTTTTTTTCATATAGATATGAGTTCTGACATATTTTTAAATTGTTTTTATTTTCTCCTCTAAATTGTTAGTAGGATATAACAAGGTAGTGTTTAAGCCCCGGTTCTTAAATTCTTTGATTTCTGGTTAAGTATTTATTTTAGGGATTTCTTTCATTCTTTAAATACACTTTACTCTTTTAATAGTAATATTTTTTGTTTTTATTTTTTCCATTTTCATATGTTTTTATTTACTTCAGATAAATTTAAATAGTTGTGTTTTTTTGTCCTCTCTAGTTGTATTTTTAAAAGGCAATTATTTATTTTTTGTTTAAAGATGAGAAAATATGACTCCAAAATTTTGTTTATGCTACCCTCTTTTCAAACTCATAGACAATTTCTCTTTAGTTTTTATGATAAATGTGGTGACAGTCCTATAAAACTTCTAAAATGAATTAAATACTCCAAAATATATATTGTGCTTTTCTTTGTTGATCAGATCATTGATGAACATAATTATATTAAAAAAATACCTTCTATGTATACTTTTATAACTAGATCTAAATATTAAGATTCTAAAAGCAAGTCTGCAGAGGTGGCTGTTTGATCATTTTTTAAAATACTAAACCAAGTTAACAGATAAGTTTAATAAAAATCTAGTTGATTATGGCACTCTTTAATCACCTAATATTAAAGCTGTTCCTTCTCTCTTTAAGCTGACTTTTCTCCAATGATTAATTGTTACCCCGAGACTTTTCAGGGTTTTTGCGCACTAACATGGTTCAGCAGGAGTGCATAAAGAGAATATTAACATGAGCAGTGCTGTGGGAAGATTAAACGTTAAAAGTTGCATTTAATTTCCTAATCCCTGGGAGGGCAATTTGCCCATGGGATGTTTTCTGTTCTCAGGTAGCAGACCCAATAACTGAATATAATAGGAATGCTCTGGTTTGACTTAGTCCTGAACTTTTGCCTCATGAAAAATTTTAATGTGCTTAGGTGTGCTAAAGTATTACTTGATTTGTCCTTGTTTACTTTAAGTATTAAAGTGGAGCATACTACAAACACAAATGAGATAATATTTGTTAAAAAAAAACTTTAAAAAACTTGGAAGAAAATATTTTCTTTCTTCTTGCCTGTAATGGTCACAAGCTCACTCAGAGCTACCTGTACCATCATTTTCCAATGAACTGTTCATTCAGCTCTAATTGTGGTGGTGTAAGTGATGATTGTATTTTTGGAGTTTCTGGGTCATATCGTGCTTACCTCTTTATATCATGTGCAGATGGTCCCTGACTTATGATAACACAATTTACAATTTTTTGACCTTATAAAAGGGTGGAAGCAGTACACAGTAGAAACCTTACTTGGAATTTTGAATTTTGATCTTTCCCAGGCCACCAACATGTGGTAGCATACTCTCTCATCATGTTGGGCAGTGGCCACGAACTGCAGTTCCCACTTGGCCATGTGAATGGAATGGAAAACAACCAATACTCTATAGTGTTCATTTTTGTCAACATATTTTAGACATTGTGCTTTGTGTTTTCATATTCTATTCGGTTACCAAAACCCATCTGTGTCTCTTGCTTCAGAAGAGGAAAGCAATTACTCTTGAGATGAAACTCAAGATAACTGCTCACATTTAAGGTAGGCTACGCTAAGCTATGATGTTTAGTAGTTCAGATGTACTAAATGCATTTTTGACTTATGATAGTTTCAACTTATGATGGGTTTATCAGGATGTAACACTGTGGTAAATTGAGGAGCATCTGTATTTTGTTGAATTTTAATGAGTATGTTGTGTCTTCCTGCTTAAGAATATTCCTGTCACTAGCGAATTAACTAGTGTGCAAAAAATAACAGTTAAAAAAGTTAGCGCTTTTTAGCACGTTTTAGGTGTATACTTTGGATGTATTATTCTAATCTTCATAGCAGCTTTTTAGAAGTTTAGAAAAACTAAGTCACATTAAGGAACAGTTCAGTAATTATCCAGTAATAACTCTAGTTGGAATTTAATTACAGATCTGTCTTATTCAAATATCTGATTTTTCTCCATGGAAAAATGGTGCCATACTCTTGAAAGCTAACATAAGAATTACTAATTTAAACACAAAACAGGAAATAAATAATAGGGCTGAAATTTTAGTTTATGCTATGTGGTTCTAAAAAGCTCTAACAAGAAAAATATTTGAACGGATAATGAAACAAATAAATTAAACAGTATGTATGTGAGCATAATAATGTTGGAAATTATTTTAATTACAGTAATCTTCTACTGTAAGAAAACCACGAAACTCATTGGCTGTCAGTAAGTGGCTATATTGCTAATTCACATACATGATCCACAGAGCTTCCAAGCTCTTGTTTTGGTGATGGACAGGAAAAGTGTCAGGCTTTTTAGAGTTATGTGAGATCTCAGGCTGATGGTGTCTTTGCCACCTGAAATATGGCACAATTGCTTGGCTTTACTTGGGTACCAGCCTTCTAGTTAACAGAAAAGAAAGAAAATGGTGAATCAAACAAAAGACTTGTATGGGCAAGATTCAGAGTGACACACATCACTTTCATTCCCCTTCCACTGGCAAGAACCCCAGTGAAATAGCCATAACTATCTGTGTAGGAGGCTGGAATGTAGACTCCGAGATAGGAATATGAGGGAGAAAGAGCTTTGATGAACATCTAATCATTCTGTAAGAGGCTGATCTTGTAGTCAACAATATTCATTTTTCCTCTAAATATATACTCAGCACATGTCTAAAACAACCATAGTTCTACTCAATCGCTGTATCTGCCTCAGTGTGTGCATTCAATCTTTGTAGGAACACCCTTTTCCAGTTTTAACCTCAAATCTGTGAAGAACAAGCAACCAAACCCATATCAGCAAGCAAGTGTTAATACATCCATGAATTTGATACATGCTAGGATCCCACTTCCTGAGGGATAAATGATGGTCTTTTCCACATTTGCTTTAGATAAATTTTGAGTAAACTTATAATGGTTTCTGATTTCTTTTAAGATTAGAATCAACATTGCAGTTAGTTAAAGCCCAGGAGGAAACCAAGTAGTAAAGAACAAATTTTGGAAAAGTTACAGAAGTTACAAGAGAAAGAATACAGACTCTAGAACTCAAAATTTAGTTATGTGTAAGTGTTTTTTTCCCATGGTGCAGATTAAAAGCAGAGACATTGTTCCAGTTTAACACGTGGATGGTGTAGAGATCTGAAATATGTAAATACAAAATATGATGGAAACACACAGTGTTTGAATTAATATTAAAGATACTTTACAAGAATGGAATGATTTACTTTTTTTGTTCAACAATGCATGTAAAAAATGCCATCATAATTCAAGTATTCAAGCATTAGATTCTCTGAGCATGTCCATTTGTGTTTTTGAAACGTGTATCAGATGTATAACATTGCAAAGCACCTAGTTTTTTGAGCATTATTTATTACATCACATGACAGTTTAAGTGTAATGTATTTTAAGACCAGCAGGATGCTTTATAAACACACAAAAAATGTATTTAGAAGACAATTTAAAACTGACATGAAGGTAATACTGAACTAGAGAGGTGGCATTAAACATGTTTTCGGAGATTCTGAGTAATGAGATAAATATTTGCTTTGAAACATATTTCATACTAGTTCAGGAAAGGATTTCATCAATTACCTATCTGTGGGGGCATACAGTATTAAAAATTAAGATTAGTTATTTTAACTTGTTGGTCTAACTTAGGTTTTTTAAAAATCACCCTTTGATTCACAGGCCGGCACGCAACCCACTAATTGGCTGGATCATTGTCACACGGACTGATTTTACAGGTTAAATCCCCAGTCCCCGATCAGGGCACATATCTAGGTTGTGGGTTTGATTCCCTGGCCCAGTACGTATGGGGGCAACCAGTTGATGTTTTTTTCACATCCATGATTTTCTCTCTTTCCCCTTTCCTCTTTCTCTAAAAAAACAATGAAAAAATGTCCTCAGGTGAGGAAAAAAAAAAAAGAAATGCCAAGAATGAGCAAGAATGAACTAAAAAAAAGAACTTCATAAATTGATATTTGTGTTATAAATTGGTACAAGGTTCTTGTAACAACAAAAATACCCCATACATCCATCTTGTGACCTGTCAGTTTTTCTTCTAATTACATAAAAAAAGAATTAGTATACATATCAACTAAGAGAGAGAGAGAAGATTGTTTTCAGAGATTTAATACAAGAAGGCCAAATTGAATATAATCCAGATACCCATTAATTGTATAAGGAATGAGTAAATTGTGATATATTCATTTAATAGAGTATGAAAACAATGATTTTTAAGTGCATCTTAGATTAAAATTAATTACTGAAAGAATATAAACACAAAAGACTATGCACTGTATAATATAATTTATGTTATGTTCAAGGAAGCAAAACTGATATATCATGATAGAAGTCATAATATAAGTACCTTTAATTGAGAGGAGTGCATTTTGGGCAGAATAAAATGGGGGGCCTCTAGGTTGATGAAAACATTGCATATCTTGATTTAAGGTGCTTACAAATTTTCTGAGGTTTATACCTTATATCCGTGTCCTCTACAGTATGTAGGAGAGCTTAATTTTTAAAATATTAATAGTTTGTCATGTCTATATATGCCAGTATGGTTTCCTAAAACACAATTTTTCAGGAAGAAATAATTTGCCAAATGTATATATACATTACAATACAATTTGTGTAAGAACAAATATTTTCACCAAATATTGTTGTTTAATTGCTAGGGTTACATAATGGAAGGTGTGGAAGAAACTATAAAACACAGTTTAGCAGCGATGGTGGGGTTAAGGTAATAGACTAATGCTGAGAGCAGTAGTTGAATGGATCTTTGGCTTTATTTTTATTGCTTTAAAATTTAAAAAATCATATTTGTATGTTACTTTTTAAATTTAAAAACATTAAACCATTTAAGAAAAATAGCTGTTATAATCTAAAATATAATTATTG
Source organism: Desmodus rotundus (assembly GCF_022682495.2). Lineage (NCBI taxonomy): Eukaryota > Metazoa > Chordata > Mammalia > Chiroptera > Phyllostomidae > Desmodus > Desmodus rotundus. The sequence goes on along the minus strand of NC_071388.1, from coordinate 54,522,327 downwards.
AAATAAAACAAGGCTGAGCAATAGAAATACTAGAAGAGAAAGCCAAAGAAAGCTTCAAGAATCCTGTGCAAATGATGAAAGGATGTAAAATTTAAGTAAAAATGCAGAAGAAAATGAAGATCTGTCCATAATCCCGATCATAGTCTAGAGTGTGTTGGGGGTTGGCTAGAAGCTCCACTTTACATCCTTTGGGCAGTATCACTCAATTTACCTGTGTGTTGTTACTGGATACAACCAGGAGGGACTGTTAAATAACTTTATCCTTGTCCAAACAATAGGTAGTCTAGTGGTGCTCCAAGCAAACTTAATTTAAATGATTACCCTCTATAATTACCATTCTGTGTAAAGTGACAAAAACTAACAGTGATTAGAGTTTTTGTTTGTTTCTATGTTTTGTTTTTTTTAATCATTCCAGGGCTAGCTACTAGACAAGAACAGAAAGCATGATGATTTCTATCATTTCTGAGCATGTTCTTCATTCTTTCTTTGGTATCACAGGTATCCCAATAATATACCCATTTTTTTTCATTAAATTCACATATAACTTATAACCAGATTTATTTCTGGTAGCCAAAACTGAATAATTTTTACTGATAACACAATCAGCAAAAACACAATAAAGATTATGTAAAGAGGAAACAGAAAATTAGGAGAAAATGAGATACACAATAAAAACAAAACATATTTCACATTTGCATATCCTCTATGGCATGAATGCAAAATCTCCCCCCTGCACATACCCTGTGGAATATTGGAGATTTAGGTGGGAACAATATTCATTCACTGTTTATCTATTTGTTATTTAAATATTTCTTAATTGAATGTAGCATTTTCATAATGCAAAAGCTTTAAAAGTATAAGTGCTTTTTACCAAACTTTCAGGTATTAAGTAAATAAAGCAATCAAGAGCCATTCTTGAATAAAACAAGTTAATGAAATCCATCAACTAAATGATGAAACAAGCAAACATACAAACCAAAAAACATTCACAGATGAAGAGATTCTGGTAAAATAACTAGGGTCAAATTAATTGAAAATAATTTTTATATTTGCATTAAACAATTAGTATAAAGCAAAATAACAATGAGTTTTTCCTAGCAATAATATAAAACAGGGCCTAAAGGCTTGATACTCCATTACTAAATACATATATAAACTTTAGGCTAAACACCAAAGTTCATGGAAGTTTTCATGTATGAATAACTGATTAGATATTAGGTAAAAAAAAAAAAACCCGATGATTTTGCAATGATACTGACTTATGATTGAATCTCAACTCTCCCATTTAGTATTTATGCAATCATGGGGAAATCACATCTTCCTATCTATAAAACAAGAGTAATGAATACTGCAAATAATTGTGGAATGGAACCCAGAAATAAATTAATTAACACATGAATGTCCTCTAGCTCCTTACATGAACCTTTGTAATGATTGCTGATTAAAGAACTGATTATTTTAATGTATGGAGTTGGCTATATTGACAGTGTACAGACCTCAAATGTTAATGAATATTTCAAATTACTTAACTCACAATTACAGTTATTTACATTGCTTTTTAACCATAATTTCCCCCTGGTAGATAATAATTTGTATTTACATAGCACACTTCAATAGTCATAAAGAGTCAAGAACAGACCTGGCTGAGAAGCCATTGACAAGCTAACAAATTTTCTATAGCCCATGGACATGAATAGTACATAAACAAGCCCTTCCGAGATCACTTTTAAGCAGGGCTGGCTGGCACTTGTGTAATTTTCTGATATTGACAGAGCAATTATGTGAAGCCACCTGCAATGTTTTCTCTCTTGAACAGAACGGAATGAGATGCGTTTTTAACCTTAACATCACATCAAAAGCAATTCGAGGCGGTAATTTTAGTTGCCTGCTTACTGAGATAAAAAATCTAACAAAACTCTGTGTCAAAATGGTAACAAAACCTATACAGTCATAAAATTTTAATTATCAAAATGCCTTTATTGCACCTTGAGTATTTAAGGAAAGAATATTGATTAAGACTATTAAATAAATAATTCACTCTAAAAGTATGTTACAAAAATTTTAAATTTTCAAATAAAATTAAGTCTTTAACAGAATTATCCAACACTCTCTCCAATTCCTTCTTACCCATTTGTGCCTGATTTTATATACAGAAAATGTTTATCCTAATATGCATTTAGCTGCACTTTTCATTGGCCTGCAAAATGCAATATATAAAATATATAAATATGCCTCCTTTTTGTTAAACCTTTATTCCAGTTTTGAATAATTTAATCAGTCTTGCCTTTTGATAATCTTTTCTTTCATTGCTTTTGTGGTATTTTACTATGTTTTCAAAAACATTTATCCGGTTGCAATTAAAGGATGTATCACTTTTGCTTCACGACTTTTCTTCCTAAATATGGGCGACTTTAATTCTCTGTTCTTGTCCTAGACAACTTCTTTCCTTTGAGGTATATTTCTTTTATTTTAGCTCTTTGTTTATACAGATGACTCCTGGAGTCCTTTTCTCTCAAACCTATGGTCTAAACTGTTCTGTAATAAATTGATCAAAACATTTATTTATTCAAAATATTTTCTTGGGGACTTACTAGATGCTGTGCACTATTTGAAGTGCAGAAACAAACTAGTAACATTTTGACTTTATGAAGTATATGTTCTAGTTTTAGTTAAGGCCATGTGCTAAGAAAGAGAAAGAGACAGGATGAAGAGGCAGAGTGTGGTAGGTGTGTTACAGGTGGGAGAAGAGGCTGTTTTAAAGAGGATTAGCCAGTAAAATTACCGACAAGATACAACATTTTTATACTTATTTGAATTTCAAGATCATGATTTATTTTTATTTCTTATTCCAGGATAGAATATTATTCTCAACTTCCAATTTTACACTATGAATAAGTAATTCTTCAATCTACATCTCTGCCAAACCCGGTGCTGCTGGATTGAGGCAAACTTCAACTCCAACATGAGAAATGTCTGTAAATTGTGCTTATTCCCCACCTCCAAAAGCACTCTCTACTGAAATTCTTATCCCTGATGAACTCATTCATGTATTTAAATATATTCATTATGGTAGTAGAAATGGTGCTTGGCCTTACATTGAAAAAACAATCTCACACTTTTCATCACAAAATATAATATAATTCTAATTAGGGTTGCTACACTTATCCCTATAGCAAAATAAGAAGTTCAATTGCATGGTCAACTCCTTTCTCTAATTAGCCTTTTAAGACATGTTTCATTCTCCCTCAACCACTAAATCTCAATGATTCTTTCTTAAAAATATTATTTTTATTTTTTAATTTTTATTGTCATTCAAGTACAATTGTCTCCATTTTTACCCCACCACACACCCCCGCCCCACCTTTCCTGGCCTCCCACCCTTGAATCCACCCCCTTTGGCTTTGTCTATGTGTCCTTCATATATTATAACTTTTATTGCTAATTTTTGCCTTAAGGTACCGAAGAACAGAGCAATTTTATTTTAGCTACTTTATAACAAAACATTCCACCTCCGTTTTCACTTTTCTTTAAAATCCAAATGCTATCACCATATTCTACATGGTTGCAATATTTACTCACCTAATTTTCACAGTAACAGAATGAAGTACTTACCACTGTTTTAATGATGATGCTGTTGGTCCAACTTCATACAAATAAGAAATGGTGGAATCGGGATTTAACCAACCTGAGGCTGTTTGTCTCTAAAGTCTATGCCATTAACCATTTCTACACCCATGATATGTATTCCCATTACCATTTTTTAAGCTCCATGTATAAAAGAGGTAACTGAAGAATAGAGGAAGGATGTAAATTTTTAAAAAAGATTTTAGTTATTTATTTTTAGAGAGGGGGAAGGGAAGGAGAAAGAGAGGGAGAGAAACATCAATGTGTGGTTGCCTATCATGTGGCCCCCACTGGGCACCTGGCCTACAACCCAGGCATGTGCCTGGGAATTGAACCATTGACCTTTTGGTTTGCAGGCTTTTGCTCAATCCACTGAGCTACACTAGTCAGGGCAGAAGGATGTAAATTTTATGTGCACAATTATTTGTGACTATTTCTAACAGAATATCTCAGCATTGCCATGTCAACAGTTACGTCTCCTTTAAGAGCTGCTTGCTCTTCCTGCACCCCCAGCAAAAGTTTTCCTGACATACTTTGTTTGTTGATAGTGATTGTTAATTGCTTCAGCTCTCCATTTGCCTATCCTCCATTCTCCACTACCCAAGGTCCACAGGAAGTATGCCGTCCTTATTATCTGGCAAGCCACAGGCTCTGGCTCTCACTTCAAACTGTGTTATTAACTGAACAATTATGCTGTTCAAATTCTAAAAAGACATTAAGGTTTGGCATTTTATTATCAACCTTCTAACTGGTTATAATAAATTCTAACATAAATATGGAAGGTTTCCACAATTCCAAGTTCTCTTCTCACTTCTTCATTGCAAATTGACTTCATATTTCTGTAAACATAATTTCCAAATGGGGAGTATGAGAGAATCTTATAAATCTTTGTGTAAAGTAGGAAGACACGATAGGTATGCTTTACTTAGTTTAGTTTTGATTTGTTTTTTCCTCTCGTAGAATACCAAAGTCCACAGTTTATTGCCTGGTGATCATTCAGAAACTTGAGGGTCTAAAATACAGTAATGCTGCAGTCTCAATTGGTTAGTGCTGAAGAGATAGTTGGGGCTTCCTGGCAATTTGATTAGCCCTGCTTGAGAAAAGGTGAGTAAATGGTGTGTTTAAGAATGTGAACAGGACATCTTGAAACATTCCAACATCCGAATTATAGGGGTGCCAGAAGGAGAAGAGGAAGAGCAAAATATTGAAAACTTATATGAACAAATAATGAAGGAGAACTTCCCCAGTCTGGCAAAGGAAATAGACTTCCAGGGAGTCCAGGAAGCTCAGAGAGTCCCAAAGAAGCTGGACCCAAGGAGGAACACACCAAGGCACATCATAATTACATTACCCAAGATTAAACGCAAGGACCTACATCCAAGATTACTGTATCCAGCAAAGCTATCATTTAGAATGGAAGGACAGATAAAGTGCTTCTCAGATAAGGTCAAGTTAAAGGAGTTCATCATCACCAAGCCATTATTATATGAAATGTTAAAGGGACTTATCTAAGAAAAAGAAGATAAAAAATATGAACAGTAAAAATGACAGCAAACTCACAGTTATTAACAACCACACCTAAAACCAAAACAAAAGAAAACTAAGCAAACAACTAGAACAGAAACAGAACCACAGAAATGGAGATCACATGGAGGGTTATCAATAGGGGATTGGGAGGGGGAGAGAGGGGGGAAAGGTACAGAGAATAAACAGCATAAATGATAGGTGGAAAATAGACAGGGGGAGGGTAAGAATAGTGTAGGAAAAGTAGAAGCCAAAAAACTTATAAATATGACCCATGGACATGAACAATAGGGGGGGAATGTGGGAGGGAGGGGGTGGGCAGGATGGAGTTGAGTGAAGGGGCAGAAATGGGACAACTGTAATAGCATAATCAATAAATATATCAAAAAAAAAAGAAGAATGTGAACAGGAACACACCCTCTAGGGTCTATTGACTGTATGTTACTGGGTGAATATCAAGCAGAAGCTGGTAAGTATTCCTAAGAGGGTAAAAATATATATAAATCCTTTAAATATCTCTAAAAGAATCATGTTCAGAGGAGCTAAACTCTTTCTATTTTGAGTGTTCACCAAAATTATCATGCATACCTTCCAAATCAGAAGATAAAATTAAGCAATGATTCGTTTCTACATTTTAAGAACTTAAAAAATAGCTATGAAATATATAAAAAATGAGTATACCTTGAGTAAGACCAATGCATCAGTTATTATAATAAAATCAAATATGCATACCACACTATTAAGACAAAATTGATTTGTTTTAAATAAAGTCTATGTCCATTTGTTTCCTATCCACATATACTCCTAAAATGTCTCTGAAAACTTGAAAAAAATGAGAACTTTTCTGCATGAAAATAAAACTTAACCAGTCGTTAGACAAGGTATTTGAAATTGTATTGTTTCACAACTTTGATAGAAATGAAAATAGTGCAAAAGTATAAAAGAAATCTTATCTCTTTCCACCACCATTTTACTAGATATAATTTCATAATATTAAGCAAAGTGCTTACTACTTTTCTTTAATTTTGTAACATTAAGCAAATTGTTCATTACTTTTAATTTAGTAAAATTTTCATTTAAGCACAATATTAAAAGATTCATACTCATCATTGAATTCACTAATTCTGTTTCTTGCCACATCCAGTCAGCTAAGTCCAATCAGTGATTTCTTAACAATATACAAGGTATTATATTCTTCAGTTGCATAATATCCACTTGAGCATTTTTAATTGAGTCTAACTCTATTGAATACTTTTTTCTTCCATTTGTCTATCTTTTCACTATTTTCATTAATGTTTCAGTTATAATTATTTTGAAATACTTCTCTGTTAATTCCAATATCTGGATCATCTCTATATTTGCTAATATTTACTATTTTATCTCTTGGGTAGCAGAAAAATTTTCTGCTTGGTAATTTTTTATTTTATTCTGTACTTAGTGTTCTAGAAACTCGGATATATTATCTTCCTCTAAAGCAGAGGCTGACAACTTGCAGTAAAAACTTTAGGAATGGGGACCATACTGTGTCAAAATGACTTTGCTGCTGTAGCATGCAAGTAGCCACAGAAGTATGTAAACACATTGCCAAGTCTGTGTTCCTATCAGGAGAGGCAGCTGAACTGCTGGACATGGTTTGCTCTAATGTATACTGAGTTTTGTTCTGGCAGGCACTTAAATTTCAAGTGAATGATCTTATTAGTCTTGTTTGGTTTTAGGTTTTATTAAGGTAGAGGTATTTCAGCTTCCTGCTTAGTCTTAATGTTTAATAGCACTTTTCTGAAGACTGGCCCTACATTTTAGGGCATGGGCTTTATGTAGTCGCAAATGAATGCCTCGTGTTTACTGTGGTCTTCCTTTGTTGGCTGTCAGAACTTAGCAGTGTTTGAGATCAGAAGCTGTTTACTGCCAAGCCCTCCAGGAGCCTCATTTTTCCTATGTGCATCTTAGGAATCTAAAGAAAAATCCTGTGGAGGAATTAGTGCTTTCTCTGTGGTGCCTACTCCCAGTAACCTCAGCAGCCCTAAACTCCAATGTCTTCTGCTCCAAATGTCAATCTTCCTGCTCTCCTCAAGGACTCCACTTCTGTGTGGGACTACCTCATGTGTTTCTCCTACCTCAATAATCACAACACTGCATTTTTCATTCTAACGCCCCCAAGGAGTAATTTTATATGTAACGTCCACTTTAAATATATGATCATGGGAATGAAATCTACATGATGGAGTAGGTACTAACTGCTAACTACTCATGGAGTAGTTAGTACCTACTCCATCATGTACAGAATGTGAATGTCAATTGGCAAGAAAAAATTGTATAGGTTCCAGGTGTTGCTATTTTCTTTTAAAAGAATGGATTATTGGTCTTCATTAGGCAGCTAGACTGGGGACTGATTGCCTTAATCCAATTAGCTACTGAGCTGATTTTGTCTGGGTTTTAGTTTTGCAAGGCTCACTCCACCTCTGGCTTGTACCTTTGTGTAGATTGTGGAACACAGCCCTACAAGTATTTTTACATGATACCTTGCTGAGTTCACCAGGGCTCCATCCCTGAATAGGATCTCAACTCCAATCCTTTTCTGTCCAGCATGGTGACACTTCTGAAAAAAAAATATTCAAAAAGTAGGAAAAACTGACAAATTAACAAAGCAAATGAAATATTTTCCACAAGTTATACTGAAAACTTGTTTAATTTGTATTTTGCTTGGAGCCCCTATATACAGCAAGTTCTTAAAGCTCTGTGCTGCTTGAGAATGTTTGTTAAAAAATAATTTTCTTGCATGAAACAAAAATATTAGCTAAATTGGAGTAAAAAAATGCCTCTTTGGGCTTCAGTAAAAAGAGCTTTGATCTCAACTGACTGGCTTAATGAATCTCTGCAGATGTACTTAAAAGAACTCACCTACTGGAGCAATTAAACTGTGTTCCTGAGTAATGCATCTCAAAGTCTGCTGAAACCCAATCACTTTTTCTCAGTTCCTGGGGTATTCTCATGTGACAACCTTCACTTCAGCTAAAAGTTTTAATGTTTAGTCTGTACAAACTAAGAAGCATTAATTTAAAATAGACTAAATTAAAAAAATAAGGGTAAACTCAACTTTGAAGGATTTAAATGCACTGACCTTTTAAGAAGAACCTTTCTGGTGAGTTTTGGCCAAGATGGAGGCATACATAGAAATGTTTCACTTTCTCGCACAACCAAAAGAAGGATAACAACCAAATTAAAAACAATAAACAACCAGAACTGCCAGAATAGCAAACTACATGGAACTCCAACAACTAAGGAGTTAGAGAAACATTCATCCACAGTGCACCCAGACAAAGAAATATTCTCCTAATGAAAGAACAGATCAAAACTCCAGAAAAAAAGAACTAAGCATTGAGGAGATAGACAACCTATCTGATGCAGAGTTCAAAACACTGGTAATCAGAATGCTCACAGACTTGATTGAGCTCAGTCACAAAATGAAGGAAGAAATGAAGGCTACACTAAATGAAATAAAGCAAAATACATGGGGAACCAACAGTGAAGGGAAGGAAACAGGACTCATATCAATGGTTTGTACCAGAAGGGAGAAATAAACATTTAACCAGAACAGAATGAAGAAACAAGAATGCAAAAACATGAGGAGAGGCTTAGGAACCTCTGGGACAACTTTAAACATTCCAACCTCCGAATCGTAGGGCTGCCAGAAGGAGAAAAGGAAGAGCAAGAAGTTGAAAACTTATTTGAGCAAATAATCAAGTAAAACTTCCCCAATCTGGCAAGGGAAATAGACTGACAGGAAGTCCAGGAAGCCAAGAAAGTCCCAAGGAAATTGGACCCAAGGAGGAACACACCAAGGTACATCATCATTAAGTTACCCAAGATTAAAGATAAGGAGAGAATCTTAAAAGCAGTGAGAGAAAAGGAGACAGTTACCTACAAAGGAGTTCCCATAAGACTGTCAGCTGATTTTTCAAAAGAAACCTTACAGGCATGAAGGAGCTAGAAAGTATTCCAAGTCATGAAAGGCAAGGATCTACATCCAAGATTGCTCTCTCCAGAAAAGCTGTCATTTAGAATGGAAGGGCAGATAATGTGCTTCCCAGAGAAGGTTAAGTTAAAGGAGTTCATTACCAACAAACCCTTGTTATATGAAGTGTTAAAGGGACTTATCTAACAAATAGAAAAAGATAAAAATATATGAACAATAAAATGACAAAACCTCATAACTATCAACAGCTGAACCTAAAAACCAAAAACTAAGCAAACAACTAGAACAGGGAAAGAGTCACAGAAATGGAGATCACATGGAGGGTTATCAGGGGAGAGGGGAAGAGGGAGAATGGGGGAAAGGCATAGGGAATAAGAAGAATAATAGGTAGACACAAAATAGACAGAGGGAGGTTAAGAATAGTATAGGAAATAGAGAGATCAAAGAACTTATATGTACAACCCATGGACATGAACTAAGGGGGGGTGCAATGCTGGAGGGTGGGGGATGCAGGGCAGAGGGAGGATAAAAGGGAGAAAAAAATGGGACAACTGTAAGAGCACACATAATCAATAAAATATACTTTAAAAGAAGGGCCTTTCTTAAAATCCATAGTTTAGACAATATGAATGAATCTGAATGACATAATGTTAAATGAAATAAGCCAAAGATAAATGACCTCACTTATGTGTGAAATCTCAAATCGTCAAACTCATTAAAGCAGAGAAGAGAATAGTGGTTACCAGAGGTTGGGGGCTGAAAAAAATGGAGAGATGTTGGTTAAATAATACACAGTGTCACTTATGCAAGATGAGAGAGCTCTAAAAATATGTTAAACAGCAGTCATCTATTTATTAACTCATGACTAATAATGCTATATTTCATGCATGACAGGAATTTCTGCTTCTGATTCATGTCACATAAGATTAGCAGCCAGAATGTTTTATAATTAAATATGAAAATATATTTTCAGAAAATCTGAACAAAAATGAATCACTTGGGAAGCTGTTATATGACTCATATAATGTCATAATTACCAGTCATGTCTTAGAACAGGGTATTCATACTCTCCACTGTGTAAAAATATTAAATAAAATTATAAGACAAACTGAATGTTTACTATTTATTTACCACTCTCTGTTAAAAGCAAAAGTTACTGAAGTTCATATACTTATTGAAAGTCAAAATGTACCAAATACCTACTGATATTTGACTTCCATTTGGTCTATGTTTTCAAGTGAGATGAAGCTAAACTGTCTAAAGATATGACTAACAGTATTTACGTTAAAAATATTCTGTGGCATTCATACTTTGTATCCTTTATCCATTTCCTTAAACTTCATTTATTTTAACAGTTTTCTCAGTAGTCTTGAAGTTCCATTTCTTCGGGACATAATTCTATAAAAGCTTTCTATTGTTTCAAGTCAGTTAGTCATAAAAATTTATATTTTTTAAAAATGTTTGCTTTTTTCTTCCCTCCCCTCATATTAAAAATGTTATTCTAGGTAGTATTAATGGCTAGAAAGTAATATGATCAATCCCACAATAGTTCTCATGTTCTAACTTCTAACAGAGCAAGTAGGTTCATAATTCCTAAATCCTAAGTATCATATCTATTATTCACTGTACACAGGCAATACTATGCATGACTGACCTAGGAAGGTCACCAAAGAAGATGCTGCATTAAAAAAATATATTCAGGGCAGACTTCAGACTGAGATGGTGGCATAGGCAAACATGGCTCACCTCTTCACACAACCATATCAAAATTACAACTAAAATATAGAACACCCATCACTCAAAACCATCAGAAATTGAGTTGAATGGAAGTGGGACAGCTACAAAATTAAGTAAACCACGTCCATCCAGACTGTTAGGGGGGGCACAGATGTGGAACAGGCTGGTCTCTCACTCATGTGTGGTGAATAAAAATTCAAGAGGGGTGTCTCAGTAGTGAGGAGTCCCAGCTCCACACCAGGTCCTCCAGCCCAGGGTTCCAGAGCCAGGAAGATAAATCCCCAAAATTTCTGGCTAGAAGAAAAGACCAGGGATTGAGTCGGTAGATGAAACTGCTGAAGCCCCAAGCAGTTCTTCTCAAAGAACTCACACACAGACTACTCCATCTGAAATGCAGCACTGGGGTAGCAGCTTGAAAGGCACCAGTAGTATACAGGGAGAATCTGAAGTCTCTGGCATCAAGGCAAGCAAAAGCCTTTTTCCCTATTCTAAACCCTCCCCCAATAGAGCTGGCAGCTCAGGCAGGGTGGTCCTGGGCAACACAGGTGAGGACTGACCTTGGCCTGCACCACCCAGAAAACTCAGGGCCAGTGTACCCAGTGGACAACTACAGGCAATGTTGGAGTACCAATACCCTGCCCCTGCATAGCTGATCCTTCATGGAGGGCGGAGTTTGGTGTTAAGTGGCACAGCCAATACTTGCAGCTGACTAGCCTGGGTAAATCCCTCTCACTGATCTTCCAGCAGCAACCAAGGCTCATCTACAAGAAAAGGGCATACTCAGCTCACACAAAGGGTTCACCTTGATAGGGGATGCTGTGCCACTGGACCCTACAGGGCACCTACATTAGGCTACACTACCAAAACACAGAGTCAAAGCAGCTCTACCTAATACATAGAAACAAACACAGGAAGGCTGCCAAAATGAGGAGACAAAGACACATGGTCCAAATGAAAGAACAGAGCAATACTCCAGATAAAGAGCTAAACCAAATGGAGATAAGCAATCTATCAGATACAGAGTTGAAAACACTGGCTATGAGGATGCTCAAGGAACTTTGTGAGGACTTCAGCAGCATAAAAAAGGTCCAGTCAGAATCGAAGGATACATTAATTGAAATAAAGAGCAATTTGCAGGGAAACAATAGTAGAGTGGATAAAACTGAAAATCAAATCAATGATTTGGAACATAAGGAAGCAAAAAACAACCAATCAGAACAAGAAGAAGAAAAAAGAATCCAAAAAGAATAATAAGAAAAAAAAAGAACAAGAAGAAGAAAAAAGAATCCAAAAAGTGTAAGTAGCCTCTGCAACAACTTTTAGAGGTCCATCATTTGCCTCATAGGGGTGCCAGAAGGACAAGAGAAAGAGCAAGAAATTGGAAATCTATTTGAAAAAATAATGAAAGAAAATTTCCCTAATTTGATGAAGGAAATAGATATGTTAGTTCAGGAAGCATAGAGAGTCCCAAACATGATGGATGCAAAGAGGCCTACTCCAAGACACATCATAATTAAAATATCAGAGTTTAAAGATAAAGAGAGAATCTTAAAAGCAGCAAGAGAAAAGCATAGAGTTACCTACAGGGGAGTTCCTATAAGACTGTCAGCTGATTTCTCAAAAGAAACTTTGCAGGCTAGAAGGGATTGGCAAGAAATATTCAAACTCATGAAAAGAAGGGACCTACGGCCAAGATTGCTCTACCCAGCAAAGCTATCATTTGGAATTGAAGGGCAGATAAAGAGCTTTCCAGACAAGAAAAAACTAAAGGAGTTTGTGATCACCAAACCATTATTATATGAAATGTAAAGGGGCTTACTTAAGAAAAAGAGAAAGATCAAAACTGTGAACAATAAAATGGCAAAAAATAATTGTCTATCAACAATTGAATGTAAAAACAAACTAAGCACAAAAGAAAAATAGAGAGAGAATCATGGATACAGAGAGCATTTTGATGGTTGCTACAATGGAGGGGGGTATGGGGAATGGGTGAAGATGTGAGGGGATTATGAAATAGGAATCGGTACTTACAGAATAGCCATGGGGATGTAAATTACAGTATATGAAATGGAGTAGCCAAAGAACTTAAACACATGACTCATGGAAATGAACAATAGAGTGGGGATTGTCTGAGGGAGTGGGGGACACTGGGTGGAGGGGGACAAAGGGGGAAAAGTCCGGACAACTGTACTAGTATAATC